>NC_143139.1:48134000-48284428 GCF_059928025.1 Delphinapterus leucas
CTGCTCACACTTCAGATGCCAGTCTCAAGTCCCACGCTGTCACCTGCACATCTGACCAACCAGCTCTAAATTACAGCCGTGGGTTTCCCACAATCCTCTTTTCAGTTTTGATAATTTGCTGACACAGAACTCAGGGAAATGCTGTACTTACATTTATCAGTTTATTATGAAGGGTACTATAAAGGATACAAATGAACAGTCAGATGAAGAGGTACAATGAAGATGAACACGGCAAGGTCCAGAAGGATCACAAGAGCAGAAGCTACTGTCTCCATGGAGTTGAGATGCACCACTTTCCCAGGACGTGCATAAGTTCACCAACTCAAAAATTTTCTGAACCCAATAGTTTAGGGGACTTGGGGAGGTTTCATTATGTAGGCATAATTGATTAAATCATTGACCACTGTTGATTAACTCAATCTCCAGCCCTTCTCTTCCACTCCCTAGAGGTTAGAGGGTAGGGCTGAAAGTTCTAATATTCTATTCATGCCTGCATCTTTTTGGTGATCAGTCTCATCCTGAAGCTACCTAAGGCCTCCAGCCATCTCATTAACATGCAAAAGGACACTCTTACCATGCCAGAAATTCCAAAGGTCTCAGAAGCTTTTGTGTCAGGAATGAGGGACTAAGGCCAAATATTATAACAAAAGATGCTCTCCTATCATCCCTATCACTCAAAAAATCCCAAGGGTTTTAGAAGCTTTAGTCCAGGAACCAGGGATGAAGACCAAATATACAGTTCTTACTATATCACCATATCACAGAGACTCACCCAAATGTCACCCTTTCAAGGATGCCCTCTATGATTTTCCGAGCCTGACATAATCACGATATTCTCTAAACCCCTTCAGCACCTTGAATTTTCTTACAGCACATTTCACACATGCTTTTGAATAGTTATTTATTTGTATCTTGCCTCTCCTACTGAAAAGCAAGCTATGCAATGACAATACAGTGCATTATATGCCACAATCACTCACCAAATACATCGTAATTCCTGATATCAACATGTTTGTGAAATAAATGAATAATTACTATAAAATATACTTATTAAGTTGCTCAAAACATAGATCATAAAACAGAAGATCTGTGAAATAGGTCTGTTTCAAAAAAGAGAAAAAAGGTCAGCTACTGGAGATTATATGAGCGTGAACAAGTCACTTATCCCTTCTGAATGCAGGTTAATTTCCTGTAAAGGAAGAAGTTGGCCTTTGTGATCTCTAAGGTTGTCCCTAACTCTAACATTCTATAATTTCACGATTCACTAGAGACTATCGTAACTCAATGCAAGCAGTAGGACATGCCTCCAGCTCCTAGCTGTACTGTCCACTTTTCTCACTCCTCTCCAGCTATGCTCCTATAGACAGGAAGTCAAAGTGATAAAGTGGTTTAATTCAGCATGCAAATTAGCACAGCTCAGAGCCTAAAAGAAATCATGCTGTGGGCAGGTAAAGAAAATTGGAAAGATGATCCACAACTCTACAATGTGTTGGTCTGGAGAAAATAATTTTCTCATATATTAGATGTACAGTCTCTATTAATTGAAGTAAAGAAAAACAGGTAGGTTAAGAAGTTATTTTAATATGTATATGCATATTATACAAATATATCCATATGCCCTTATTGTGATTTTATTGTTGTTCACTATATGTTTTTATAAGTAACTATAATTATGTGTAACAGTTTTGGTCCCAGTTTTCACATACACATTTACAAGTAATTGACATCTCTCACTTTATATGAAAGCCTAGTTTCATTACATTCAAGGAAAATGCTGAGTTGGTGGGGGTGGTGAATTGTTGCTATTCTATTCCAGTAAGACTCTAACCATCATTTGAAGTATAATAGGGCTTCTTACTAATTAGATTGGAACAAATCTCCAAATTGATTTTCTTACAAAGGCATCTGAAATTTTTAATGCTGAATACATTAAAATATCACAAAACAAAGCCCAGTGAGAGTCACCATTTTATTCCAGTAACTCTTACAACTTAATTTTCTCACATTTTCCTGTAGACACATATATCTGGAACATTTTTTCTACTTTCAGTTTGTAGTTTCCCCATATTCAAAAAGACCACCGCTCACTACTCAGCTGTGTAAGCCAAATACCTAGATTTATCATTTACTCCTCCTTTCTTAATTCAAACTTGCAATAAATTACTATATCCTGCCGATCGTACTTTGTAAACACCTCTCGAATTCATCTATATATCTCTCCTTTTGCTTTCATTCTAGTTTTGTCTGACATCACCTCTTGTCTGGAGCAGTGTTTAACCAAGTCTTTATTGATCATGAGTCTACATGAGTGGAAACACTAAGCAAGTACTTCTAAAATGTATATACTTATTTTGTTTATAAATCATGCAGATAACTTTACAGTATTCAACCTTTGAATATTAGAAAGCATAAAAGAGAAAGTACACAAGGATAAGTTAAAAATAAATAGTTCAGGGCTTCCCTGGTGGCGCAGCGGTTGAGAGTCCGCCTGCCGATGCAGGGGATGCAGGTTCGTGTCCCAGTCTGGGAGGATCCCACATGCCACGGAGCGGCTGGGCCCGTGAGCCATGGCCACTGGGCCTGCGCGTCCAGAGCCTGTGCTCCACAATGGGAGAGGCCACAACAGTCAGAGGCCCGTGTACCACAAAAAATAAATAAATAAATAGTTCAAATACTCTTTTTCTGCACAGGTGGCATGTATCTTGTTTATCTCCTGGGAACCATGTGCCACACTTTGGGAACCACAGTCTTACAACAGTCACCTGCCTGGTTAAACAGCTTTGGGTCATATTCTCCTTGTACAATGATCTTTCTAAAATGTAAGCATGTTCATATCCTCTCCCAATTAAAACACTTCTATGTCTTCTTTTTTCCCTTAGGGTGACATACAAAGTCCTTAAGATGCTTTGTGGGGCCCTTTATGAGCTGGCTACATGCTTACTTCTCCAGTTTTATCTCTTGCTATTCCTGGCCTTGTCTTCCCCACGTCCCCACAAATCCGTACCTTGTCCATGCTGAACTATTTTCAGATCCTCTAATAGGTGCCCATGCTTTTTTCTTATCACTAAGTCTTTGCATACCCATTTAATTTTGCTTAGGACATTTTCTCTTTTCTCCAAGCCTCTTCAACTGGTTGAACCATCCTTGATATAACAATTTAGATCTCATTTCATCTCACTGAATGAGATAAACTACCTTGGCATTAGAAAATGCAGCCTTACCTTGATCCATGCCACTGAATTTTAATTGTCAGTTTGTCTTTCACATTGGCTCAGGAATTATTACACTTTGGGGTAAGAGGAATCACCTAGAAAGCTTAAATGCAGGGTTTTTTTTTAACTGCATCTCAAGATATTTTGATTTTATGGGTCTAGGCTAGAGCTCAGGAATGTGCATCTTCGAACCACCTGGGTGATTCTTATGTAGGTGTTTTTACTGGAATACATGTGTATTTACTGTTACATCTTCAGTATCTTTCAGGAGGGTTGGCTCATAATAGGTGCTTAATAAACAGTTGTTGAATAAATAAATGAGAGGAATCTGGCTGATAAGATAAATAACTGGTTTCTAGGTAGAGGTACCATTAAAACAAGAAAATTAATGCCTGGAATCTCAATGTTTGCTGAGAAACCTTTTAAAAAAAGATTTGTCTTCTCCTCACCCCCAAAATGCACATCTGTAAAACTTTAGTGCCACAGAAGTAAGTAACACACTTATAATGAATGAACTAACCTGAAGGTATTCTATCTGTGCAGTAACCAATGGAGAAGTTTCTAGGAGGTATAAATTATCAAAACTTCCATATGGGTTTTGATAAAGGACAACACAATTGGTTAGGTTAGGTTTATGGATAGGTAGCAGAGAGGAAGAAGAAAAACAGAAGCCAAGGTACAGAGGGTTTCATAGGTTTTCATATATTAAAAGGTTTGGACTTCATTCGAAAGAGGCCATCCTGGTCCCTAAGAAACACTGACTTAACTCAGAACACTGACTGGACATGGAATATTAACAGATACCAAAGCTGCCGAAGCTGGGGATCACTTTCACCTGGCTCCCTGCTTGTAGAGAACCACAGGGTTCATGCTCAGTTGCTCCTCCTGCCTGCTCTCACTTTAGTCTACCAAGGCCCCCTGGCACGGTTCACTGCCAAGTGCCACCACCACTGCAGACCAAAGGAAAAAAAGAAAGGCAGACCTGACTCTTCAGCCAAATAGCTGACAAATTTTCCCAAGTCTCTACTGAATTCCGTTGAGGCCCAAGAGGCCATTCTTTTCTAGGACATGAAATATTCTCTCCTTCAGTCTCCTTTTATCTCCCATAAGCTCACCCTGACAATATTCTTTTGGCATTTTCCAGAACCCAAACTCACGCTTCTCCCACCTTTCATAAGGTGCTTATTGACTGATTTGTCTGCAGGTATTTTTCCTTAGTCCTTGTCCTTCTTAGAATTTGAGAACAGTAATAAATAACCCTTTCCTCATACTTGAATTTGTGAAATATTGTGAGACGAACATATGAGTAACATAGCTGGAGATCCAAATATTAGAGCAAGTTTAGAGAATATGGTGCTTAGACCTTCAGGCAAGTGAGTCTGCTAATATTTCAACCCAGAATTAACTTTACGCACCCTAGTCATACATTGAATTGAACAACCGTATACTTCTCTCCAAGGGCCTACCTTGTGAAACTTACTATACAGAAGAACAAAGGTAGCCATGGTACATACTGTGTGCCCAGGATGATCCCCAAAACAAGAGGTCTGGAGGGATGCTCAGCCCACACACGTCCAGCTCATTCTCCCAAGTTCACCAGTCACTGAAGTCAGCCTGCTACTTAGAGTAAGTAAGATGGAGAGAAAGACCAGAACTATTATTTTAAAAGATGGCCCTCTCTATGGGAACATGAGTGAGGAATACGTGATCTGCCCAACAGACCATAACCATTTTCTATGAACATCCCTTCATCTCTTTAAGTGTAAACTCTCATTCCTCTATAGAGTTTTTAAGCACAATGCGCTTGCTTTCTCAGACCCATCTAGTTGAAATCATGCTTTCAGTCAGCATCCTCAATGCCACTTTTAAATCTTTACTTCATCACCTTTTGGTGAATACCCCTGTTTGTTAGAGGCTTTTACTACCTGTTTCTATCGCTGTCTAATTAATATGTCTCACTGTTTTTCTAGCCTTCATTAACTCACGTACTTGCACTTGGCTCTCATCGTGCATCTCCACACCTACTCCTCATGCAATGTTATGAATTCGCAGTCCATTTAATGACTTCTCCACCCCACCTAAACCATTTACACCCACAGGCACATCACACACACACACACACACACACACACACTTCCACCTCATAATCAATGACTGAGGCAGGCCACTCTGCAAATACCTTCCCTCATTGCCTCGGCGTAATCAACTACCACTCCAGGCCTGCTCATATCAGTAGTCATTTGAAGACCCCTCTGAAGGTCTCTGGAGTTATCTTTCTTTGACTCTAGCGTTCTCCCCTCTAGATACCTTCCCTAACTTGGATCTCTCTCTCCCAGACTCTGCAAGGTCATTGAGATGTTTTGATTCCTGTTCTCTAGACATCGTTCTGAAAAATGCTCCAGACAAAAGGTAGGGACAATCACAGGGCTTGCCTCATTTGATTCTCTTCTCTTTGGGATCACAGTTCTGCACTTTCTGACGTCCGATACTGCAAACAGTTATGTCATATATTCTGACAGTTATTCAATTATGGGTGGCAGCATAACTGTTGACTGTATAACACCCTCATAGAAGAAAACACAATTTAGAATTAAACCCTATTCTTTTCCTTTATTTAATCATCTGAAAAATCATATGAGGTAGTTATTCTCAACCCTTTTTTTTACAACTAAGGAAAACCAGTCTCATGAATTAAGGAAACGTAGTGAATTCATAAGTAGCCAGGACTTGAAACCATATTACTACACGAAAACATTTTACTTAAAAATTTTTTAGTGATTCAATATTTACTATATTAATAATTTGACAGTATAGAGGGTGCAAGGCTCTGATAGGCACTGTATATTTTTAATTCCTTTAAATATAATAATGGGAGGGGAAGTATCTTTTAAATAATTGTGTTTTCTTAATGATACTGATTTTTAGTGAAAATTTATTCCAATTCTTCCATTTCAAGCCTATATGTACTATCACCCTTTAGTTGCAAATTAAAGAGATTTTACAATGATTCTTAAGTATCATCCTCATTTTAACTTATGTCTTGATATCTGTCATAAGGTATTTGATTTTGATTCCTTACCAGTAACTGATAAAGCTGGAGAACACTAATGCATTTCTTGAAAAACATTAATATTCAACAATTGAGGTGAATTCTTCAGTTTATGTGTTTTGAAGATTTCATCACTATGCCAGTAAACATAAACATCAATATTCATTTCTGAAAATAAGGCTTCATTCTGGTTAGAGACTACTATGACACCATTCCTTCTCTAGATTTTAATGTCTACCCAGTGGAGGTGTGTTCATTGAATCTTCCTTGTCATTTGTGTACATGATGGATTAAGGACAGAAAGAATTGTCTTCCTCCCATAAGAGAATTCCCTAAAAGAAATTTGTTTATTTTAGTCAGCCATTATACATTTCTTGGCTTTGCATCCTCAAATATAAATGTTTTAATATCTGCTCCACCCCAAATGAAAGTCTAATGTGACAATAATGGATTATAGGATGTGTCATTACGTTCACCAATGAAAAACCACAAATGTATAACTTGGTATCTTATACCACACTTAATACAGATAAGATCTGCAAACTTAAGAGAGAAATAAAATTCTGATGCTATCAGATCTTAGAATATGCACATGGAGAATAATCAAAAAATACTGAAAAAAAGTATACACCTAATGGGTGTATGTTTACTCCAGACTTTTCCTATTGAATGTACTGTTATTTTCACATATATAAATAAGTACACATATAATTCTGATTTTTATAACAATTTCACATATTATATATTTGGCACAGTTAATATTTAATTTCATTTTTATAATTTACAAGTGAAAAATGATGATACGGTGATGATGATTATGACAATGCCAGGACTGACAATAACACTTACCATTTATTAAATTACAGGTGTGCCCTAGACCCTGAGTTTAATACTTAAGTGTTCTATTATTAAAGTAAAGCTGTGCATGTCTCAAAAGTACTGCACATTAAAACTATCTATGGGATTTTGTTCTAATACTAATGTCTAGATACTGCCGATCAAAGACTCTGACTCAATGGTATGAGAACTGGCTGTAGTAGTTTATTTAAATGTTCCATCTTCACAAGTGGTTTTAATACATAGTGAGTAATAATTTCTACTCTAAACTGTGTTGCTTCCAAATACGATTTTAGTGGATATATTGTCCTCTTCCCCCCCCCAATATTTATGGTTTGAATGTGGTAGATCCTGACAGGATGGAGATAATCTGGGTCTTCTGTAGTTACATCATTTAAAATTGTATAAACAAAAAATTATTTCAATATTCATAAAAATCATATTTCAGACTATGAAAAAATAAAGTAAAATGTTTATATTAAAATGTTGAGGCTAAATTTGAGCATGCATTAATAATTAAAAGTATGAGGAGTAGTGCACTGCAACAAAGAGTAGCCCCCGCTCACCACAACTACAGAAAGCCTGCACGAAGCAACAATGATCCAACACAGTCAAAAATAAAATAAATAAAATTTTTTTAAAAGTATGAGGAGTAAATCACAGAAAACTAGAGGGTAGTGAAAATATGAACTATCAAAAGCAAACAGTATATAACTACATGTATATAACATGTAGTTATATACAACTATAATTATTTGTATATTTTATATCAAAGATTCATGATTTCAGAAGGAAAATCAGGCCCTGTTTCAAACAGTGATAACTGGAATTCCTATATTTTTAAAAAACATTTCACTTTGCTTTGGAATAAAAACACAATTTTTAAGTTTACTGCATGTATTTAAAACTCATGAGTAAAACAAAAGGAAATGATCATGCATTCTGCATGATACACTTCTAAGAAAAGCTACTTCAAATGAGAAACTAGCAATCACTCTGCAGGGAGCAATTACTGAATTCCGTAATACTCTGATGTCATCATCTTCAAATAATGTACACTAAACCATGAAGCATAACAATAACCAGCTACCTCTAGACCATTAATCCAAGTAAAATTTAACTTTACATAAATGTCTCTATCAAGATAACAAAAATGAACATTAGTTGCTGTCATAACCCAGAACTACCTCACAAGCATGTATTATTTCAAGCCTGTTACAGAACTCGTCCTCATGAATAAACACTGACTTATAATTTTATGTAGCATCTATAATAAAATAATTTTCAAAATAAGCCAATACCTATATCTGCTTAATGCTATCTGCATACGATTTTTGAATTTTCTTACTGACTTTGTTGACTTTCAGGAAAGACGACACTGTAAATACAGGGCTCCAATGATGACCCTTTGAAACTTTATGGAAATTATGGGAAAGTTGTCCATTTTCCCTAAATATATGGGTTTGAAACTCAGGAGAGATTGAGCAGGAAAAACAAAGTTGGCAGTTTAATGGAACTGAAGCCAAAGAAGTGGAGTTATCAATTGGTTCACAAATGTCAAGTAAGATACACACTGGATTCAGTAACAGCAATATCCAGAGTGACACTGCAAACACAGTTTAGTAAAGCGGTAGGAGCAAAAGACAGAAAAGGTGTTAGAGTGAAGAATTATGGCTGTGAAGGAAAAGAGCTCATTCAGCAGCAGGAATGGAATACGGGATTGGTGGAAGGAATTGCCCATTAACTTGCTCGTTTTTGAGGACAAGAAAAACTTGAACATGTTTAAATGCTGAAGTAGAGAGAGGAAGCTGAAGCTAAAGAAAAGAAGACAGATGTTAGATCGAAGTCCCCTGAAAAAATATAAAGAGGAGGTGAGTATCCAAGGCATAGATATAGGGATTGTCATTTGATAGGAGGTATGACAAAACAGCTATGATGACTTAAGGGCTAGATAACATAATCTCAGAATACTTAAAATCAAAATTTTTGGAAGTACCAGGAAAATTAATAGAAACCTTGCAGTAGTAGAAGACTGTAAAATACTCCTACCAATTCTGAAGCAATCATATAAATGAAATAAATAAGTTTAGAGAGAATCTGAAAAACAGAATTAATAAATGTACCCTAAGGAAAGATGACTGAATTCTCTTCTGTTACTCTTAACCGTGTTCACATCCTCATGAAGAATTAGAGTATTGTTAGTGTTTTGTTAAATTAGAGATATCTGATTTCTCTAACATTTTGGGGAAGGATAGAGGGATAACATAACCCCTCCTGGTCTAGTCTCTCACTTAGATGACCTCATCTATTCTGATGGCTTTAAACACCATGTGACAACAGCCTCACCCTTTTATTTCCAACTCCAACCTCTTTTCTGAGCTTTAGACCTTATATACAAATCCATTAGATATTTCATAAGCATCTCATTTTTACATGGCTCCCATAAAGTATTAATGTTAATCTGTCTCTAATATCCTGTTCCTCCACCCAGCTTTTTCCTTTTCATCAAAATCACTACATTTCACGTAGGGATATAAATCAGAAACCTCCTTCTTCCCACACTAAACTTATTACCAAGTCCTGATGCCTCTATTTTGATTACAAATGTATCAAAGCTTCTATTTCTCTCCATTTTGACTGCCACTTTCCTATACCAAGCCATCACCACCTCTCAGCTGGGTTACTACAGTTTCCTCCTTGTGTCCATTTTGCCACACTCTAATCTATTCTCCACATGGAAGCCTAAGGGATCTTTCAATAATGAAAATCTCTTCATACTCTACTGAATAAACTCCATCAAGGCAATACCTTCCTATTGCATTTAAAAGAAAATACAAATGATTTCACATTTCCTATAGGTCTTTTGAATGTCTCCAAAATTGTATCACACTATTATTATCACCTACTCTACTTCTCATACTAGGCTATAGGCCCTGGGAGAGCAGGGTTTATATCTGTTTTATTCACTATTATTTGGCAGTGTCTGGCACATAGCAGCAATAATAAATATTGAATGATCGAATAAGGGAACGATAGACCCCTCTTAGGGTAAAATCCCTTCTAAGCAACTTGGAAAGGGAAGTCAGTTTCAAGGCCTGCTGCCCTATCATGGAAGGGCCCATGGAAAGGCCTTAGGCATTATGGCATATGATCTGACTGTTTATATTGCCACATTTGCTTATTGATGTGCTCTGGGCTGTTTTTAGTTTATTGCCTAAATATGGGGTTGGAACTGGGGAGAGAAGGAGAGGAGGTAAAAACTAAGACAACATTTTTGTCTTTATTTGGTTCTAGGCTCTAAGCAACAATTAATTTTTTAAAGTTTTCCACCAAATAGCCTAGCTCACTGGGTTTCTATATTGGGTTTAGATCCACCCATAGAGATCCACACCTTTAGGACCCCAGCAGGGAGCCAAAGAAACTGGAAGATTTTAGGTGACTTGAATGACCACTGTACATACACAGACTAGTTAAAAGGGGTTTGGAGGAACTTCAGTCCACGTTGGTACAAAGGCATTTAAAGGTGGCTGTGTCCTACACACTCTTATCCCCTCCCTTTCAGGTTTCATTCTCTTCTTTCTTTCACAGTAACTCACAGCGGATATTCAGGAAGAGGAAATCACACATTAACTTGTACCCAAATATGTAATAATGAAAAAAACTGGGTCTTCCTTAAGTCCAGAGAAAGCACTCACTTCAGAAACAACATTTTTTAATCCTGGGGATACGTTTACATTCTATCCTAGTAAAAGGATGGGACTTCCAATCCCATCTACCACGCCAGTACAAAATCTAAACTAAAAATACAGCAAAGCTGAAGAAAAAGAACTACAGTTTCGCATGCTAAATGTTTATGTCCTGCTACAAAACGTTCAGTTTCTTGCTCTCTTTGCAGTTTTCCAGTACTGGAATAAGTTATTACCCCTTTTTATTCTTTGTCCATTTCAATCTGAATTTGGGTGAAGGGCAATTAAATACATTAGCATAAATCTCAATCTTGATCCAGACGATTTCAGATTCATTTTTTAAGAAGGAAACTCAATTACCATTTTATTTCGTGCATTTCCCATGGCATTACATATTCCTCAAGGCATGATTTTTAATGTCTTTATAATATTCCCTTACTTGAAAGTACAATGATTTATTTAACACTCTCCACATTGTTGGTTATTTCAAGTTGCTTCCAATTTTGTACTATTATAAATAATTCTATCATGAATATTATTGTAGATAAGTCTGTCTACATCTCTGTTTATTTCCTTAGGACACATTTCTAAAAGCAGATTTATTGTGTCAATGGCCCTTAATGCATATTACCAAATGGGTTTTCAAAAAACTGGCATCCAGGGCTTCCCTGGTGGCACAGTGGTTGAAAGTCTGCCTGCCGATGCAGGGGACACGGGTTTGTGCCCCAGTCCGGGAAGATCCCACATGCCGCGGAGCAGCTGGGCCCAAGAGCCATGGCCGCTGAGCCTGCGCATCCAGAGCCTGTGCTCCGCAACGGGAGAGGCCATAACAGTGAGAGGCCCACATACCGCAAAAAAAAAAGAAAAAAAAAAAACTGGCATCCATTTAAAACGTGACCAATAGTGTATGTTAAGAATATTACAATTCATATAATTGCTTACGTGACAGTCCATTTTTATCATACCTTTACTATTAATTTATCTTTATACTTTTAGAGATTATTTATCTCTTTAAGCCTTTCTATTTGTATACTGTAACTCTTCTATATTAGTATATTGTAACTTTTAGTTCTTAGTATATTAAAAATATTAATAATTTTTGGTCTTTTTTGTAGTTTGGTGTTAGCTTTATGCTTAAAAAGATTAATTATATACAGAGTATTTTTCTTTTTAAAATTTAGCCAAGTGTATTAATCTTTTTACTTGTGATTTCTTTTATTCATTCAAACCGCACTGAGGTTTCTTGTATTTGAACCAATACATGTGACTAATTGTTTTGCAATTTTATATTTTTACATCTATTTAATCCATCTGGAATTTCTTTTTGGTTTGTGTATAACAGAAGAATTGTATTAATTACGGTTCTCTAAAGATACAGAACCAATAGGATATATACAGAGAGAGAGAGAGCAGAGAGAGAGAGAGAGAGAGAGAGAGAGAGAGAGAGAGAGAGAGAGAGAGGAGAGAGATCAAGAGAAAGAGAAAAGAGTGAGACGGAGAAGTTACTCCAAGGACTGGCTCACACAGCTGTGGGGGCCAGCCAGCCTGAAACTGATATGGCTGGCCGGCAGTCTTGATATTTCTTCAGGTAAGTGGTGATGTCGTAGTCTTGAGGCAGAATTACTTCTTCAGAAAACCTCGGTCTTTTACCTTAAAGCTTTCAACTGATTGGATGAGTCCCACCCACATTATAGAGGGTAATCTACTTACTTAAAGTCAACTGATTGTAAATGTTAATCACATCTACAAATGCTTTCACAGCAACATCTAGACTAGTGTTTGGCCAAATAACTGGACACCGAAGTCTAGTCAAGTTGTTAAGTTAACCACTAGGAGGATATAAATTTATATAGTATCTATACTGAGATAATGTCCCACTTTTCAGCCATCTCATATTACTATACTATACTCTTTTTATCTGTCACCTATTAAGTTCCTATGTATTCTAGTATTTATTTCATATTTTTTGTTCTATCCCATTTACATGTTGATATTCTATAATATGGACACGGTTATTATTCATTGAATCTTTGTAACACATTTGAATACCTAAGTTAAGATCCCATGAGGACTCACCTCCTTACATTACTTTAAAAAAAAAATTTTTTTAAGTGCCCTTAACTCCCTCCAATGGCTTTCCATTTTACTCAGAATAAATCCAAAGTCTTTGCCATGAACCATAATGCCCTATAAGGTTGTGCCCTCAAATGCCTTTCTGACTTTAATACCTTATTCACTGTGGTCCAGCCACATTGTCCTCCATGCCACGCACATTTCCACTCCACATTCTTTCAATTACTCTTTTTCTTCTCTAGTTATCCACATGATTCTGGCCCTAATTTCTTTCAGGTCTCTGCTCAAATGTCGTTTCATCACAGATGCTTTTCTTGGTCACTGAACATAAGAGCTCTACTGCCCTGTACCAGAGTTAACTGTTAGCTCTCACCCTCGCTCTCAGGCTTCCATGTCTTCCTCTATACCTCTGTGTGGCCAAAGCTGGATGTCTCCAAACCATGTTTCTCAGTCCGCTGCCAGCCATTTTCTTGGTTGTTTCTTCCACTGAGAGACAGCTTGTGCCCCATTAGAAGGTGGGACACTGCTTTTGCTGGTGTTTCCAGTGACAGCAGTAGCCTCAGTAATACCAGGGGCCAATGCTCATAAGCAGCAGATTCTAACAGCCCACAGCATTGTGATTTCCGCAGTGCTGGTGACAGAAGCTCCAGAGTATTAGCAGCAGGGGATGGAGCTCCAGCAATGACAACTGTGGTGCATTGGTGCCACTTGCCAGCAACTTCTTTAGTGAGTGTGGGCTTGTTGTTTCCAACCCAGGGACAACAGCAGCGTTCTCTTCTCAGGGTAGCATTCTATTCCCATTTTGCATCTTCAGCTCAAGACAACAGTAATTTCTTCATCTATATTGAGCATAACCTTCCCCTCTTGCACTACATCCCAGGTCCGACAGAGCTTCCTAGTCTCAAGGTAAGATACATTTTTTCCCAGTGGGTCCTCCAGATTTTTCAAAAATTTTGTATAATTTCCCCTTTTTAACTCCCTCTCTGTTTGAAATACCGGTGATTTATATTTTCCTGACTGGATATTGACCTGGTATATTCCCGTGTTTCTTTGCTCAGATGTAGATGGCTAACCTACCTTCACATGCACTCTTAGTAATAGAAACTCCTGGGTTTGGACTGGACACATGACCACCTATGTACAAGATATAATTCACAGACTCCCTTGCAGCTACTTATATTCATGTGGCTCTATTCAGGACAAACGAGATATAATTGACAGCAATGTGTACAACTTGTGTATCATCTCCTTAAGGGTAATTCTATCTTTCTTGCTTCCCAATGGCTGGGAAATAAATGAAGGTGAGGAGAATGACCTTGGAGATGACAGAATTTCCCCACTAGCCCTGGATCTCCCAACTCTAGAGTATTTTATATGAGGAAAATAAACCTTTACTTCACTTAAGCCACTATATTTGGAGGGATTATCAACAAGTTTTGCCACACTGTTTACCACTAATTTGTGATTCTTCTCTCTCCATTTACTTCAGATCTTCCACCTCCAATTCCTCCTGAGTAGTTTAGGGATTCTAGAGCAACTAGGCGACAGGGTGGAGCCTGTTTCTTCCCCCCCACCCCCCACCCCCCACCATGTTAAATACAAGAGGAAAAAGAAAGAGAAAGAGAGTCTTGTCAAAAAGGAGTATCCAGCCTCATCACCATTCTGGTCACAAGGATCACCAGAAGGAAGGGAGTTTCTCTATATTCACTGGTTCTTTTAACCCATTTCCTCCTCATAGTGAAAGCCCCATTCACTAGTATCTCCTCACAGAAGACTTGGAGGCAGACTTCCATAGTCTATAAAAATATGATATAGTAAATAATTAACACATTAACTCTGAGCTGATTACAGAATTTCCAAGTGAGGTAAACAATTTGATGGAGCTTGTGCGGAAGCTTTTAAATAAACAATTTAGGTATACATTTTCAGACTGAAAATTAGGGAAATCGTTACCATAAAATACAGTTAAGGAAAGGAGAATGGAATGGATAACATTAGCCAGGGAGAGTATATAAGACACCAACAGACTAAGAATTGAGCCTTGTGAAACACCAATATTCAAAGGAAGGTCAGAAAATGACACAAATAATGGGGATAAAGAATCCTGTAAGGACAGGAATACTAGAAAGATGCAGTAGCAAGAAAAGCAGATGAATTTTAAGGAGCTGAGAGTGCATAGAAGTATCAAAATAGAACATAAATACTCAGTAAGGACTAAAAAGCCTACTTGAGTTTGGCAGCTAAATGACGAATGGCATTCAGCAAAAGTAGTTACTCTGTAATGATCAGGAGAACCTATGTTTCTAAATTTTTAGGGAAACTCCACTGAAGTAACCATACAAACATGTATCTAACAGATTAAAATCATTTCAATGCTAAAATTAGAAAGATTAGTTATCAAAAAAAATTGGGAAAGTACAGAATAAAAATACTATTTGTGCCTTAATTAAGCTGGAAATATACTTATTAATGAATCCATATTTTGAACCAAGGTAACATAAAACTAGCATTTGCCGTCGTTTTCAGAGGCAGCACAACACTAGCATAAACACAGAATCACAGATGAATGTTCTATCTGGACACTGATTAGGTTGTTTTTGTTGTGTTTTGTATTGTTTTTGTTGTCATGGAAGGTAGACTAAATACAGAAGAGCTTCATATAAAAGGTAGCATCCTAGTTATACTAAATGTTATTTCCATGTAGACCTACATTGACTCAAAACTACTGTTTACTTCTCTTCTGGATAACTGCTGATTTCTTATATTAATGACAGTCTCATTTAGATGGGTATTACAATATAATTTCACTGTGCCTTATTTTACACAAATACTCTTCAAAACTTATACTCTGAAAATGCATTGACTAAGAATAATTACTCCATAGAACAGTGAGTTACCCAGCAGTGTCACAGTTATTTTAAGCCTAGAATAGAGCACTTAACTCTCCTGTTCATTGGATCATATTCACTGAAGAATTTTCTAAGATGAATAAAATTAGTCATTTCATCATTAGAGGAAAAAGTATACTGTAGATAGAATATACTTACCCAAATATGTTAACTCCTGATATTACACAAAATATCTTCTAACTAATTTTCCACTCTCTTCATCACTGTTGATACTCTTTGTTGATGCTTCAATTTTAACATTGCAGACAGGAGAAAAACAGGTTTCCAGCACTCTGTTAACCTAGTGATTCTTTACCTGGGGTCCATGGCTGGCTTCAGATACTCCCCATTAAAGTGGGCAAAGATGTGAGACTTTTTAAATTATTCTAATGCAGCACCCTAATTAAGAGAAAAGGACCATGCAAAATGAGCATGTGTCTTCACAAAGCATCATACGCTGGTTTGTCGCAATCAGGAACCAATTTCAGACCTCCTGACTCAAAGACAGAATTTTCTTTTTCCTTTTATGTTGATTTCTAACTGCTGTTTTCACTCACTTCTGATATAAGTAAAACTTTTCACATATGACATAAAATTATATATAGCTATACACAGTGTAGCTATAAAGTATAATCCATTTTCTTAATTCAGAACTTTACTGTTCATTTTGCTATTTAATCACTTTTTGGTTGCTAGGTATATATAAGATAATGCTTGAATAGACCTATCTTATCACCTCCCACAAAAGGAAATAACTTTGTTTTCTGACTCTTGTGATTTTGGCTTGAGTTTGGAATGACTGGACTTAGTTCCTGAGATGAGAGTATCATCCTGTAGTACCTAAATATCTCTGTAAGAGGCTGAGGCCTCTAACTGACTATTAAAATGATAATCTCAGAGAAGATGTGAACTACTGAAGTATATTTAAGTATGTATGTATTTCAAAATTATTAAATTATTTTTTAATTAATCTAGAAAGTATCCATTACATTTATGGTGAATTTTAAGTGTATACATGCATATGTCTATGTATATTTGTGTGCCTGAGTATGTATTTGTGTTTGTATGGGATTATATGTCTGGGGTGTGTTCACGTTTGTGAGTATATGCATGTATATGTGTTTCTGTGTTTGTGTGTGTCCATATGTATATCTATGGTTGTGTGTATCTAATGTACATGTGCATGTCTGAGTTTATATTTGTTTGTACATATATGTTTATGGCTCTATGTGAGTCTGAAGGTGTCATACATGTATGTGTATTTCCACTTGCAGATGGGATCCATATCTGCATGTGGTTTTATTTGTGGGTTGTATGTTTTCACATGTGTACAAGGGTAAATATCAGGAAGCATCCTCCATGGCCTGATCCCTGACTTGAATGTGAAGTTTTCAAACCTAACTTATATTAACTTCCCATAAGAATGCTCACACTGCTTATCCACTAAGGAACCAAACCAGAGCAGCTCAGAATAAGGAAAGCTTTAAAACAGAAACAGAAAGCTCAATGGAAACTAAATCCACTAATGTCAAAACCTCAGAAACATACAGAGAAATCAACAAATCCTACATTTTTGCAATAACTGAAATTAATCCACAACTCATTATCTTGCCAGTTTATAGGGTTTAAATGAGAGATACGTAAAACTGTAATCAGAGAACCTGGGACACCCTAGCATTCAAAATAACAGTCATCATCACCATCATCATCTAATTTATCAATTTCATTTGTGTAGAAATTTTAAGAAAGGTGTACTGAACACTCCCCTTGTGGCAAGTGAAGAAGTGTGTTTTCTTGGGGAATTCTAGCAGTTCACTTTCTCCCCAGAGACGCTGCAGAATGCCTTTCATTTACCTTGATTCATCCATCATAACCCAGTATCGAATATGCCTCTATGTGAACAGAAACCTAATTTTATCATCATAGTGAATATACCTTCATCTCTCAGAGGCATGCCTACATCATCCACGATTGTATGAGTGATACACAAAAC
The DNA here is from genome assembly GCF_059928025.1 of Delphinapterus leucas. Lineage (NCBI taxonomy): Eukaryota > Metazoa > Chordata > Mammalia > Artiodactyla > Monodontidae > Delphinapterus > Delphinapterus leucas. Next base: position 48,151,739 of record NC_143139.1, read on the forward strand.
CTGAATATAAATCTATAATTATAAAACAGAAATAAAATTAGCATGTATTATAAAGTTATCTGTGTACAAGAAAATTTTGCTCACACCTGGTAGACAGAACTACACAGGGATCTAGATCATAATCATAAATCCCTTAATGAACAGGTAAACCAAACACAAGGAGATATTTAACTGAATCAAATATTTAAAGGAATTAGGCTGAGAAAGACACACTGTCCATCTCACAATATATATGTTCATGTCAATAAAATGAAAATACTAAAAACTAATGACTAAAACTTTCTTAATCCATATTTCATGTTAACACCACAAATGACATTGTCAATATACATGGGATCTACTTGTTAATAATCATTATCACCAAAAGTTACTTTTCCTATGTTCCTATGGTCTTTTTTAAAATTATTGCATATGCATTTTATAGACATATTAATAAATTATGCTGAAAGACTAGTTTTCTGTTTGGATATCCATTTTGTGTTTAAGGTACCTTTGCATAACCCTGTCTGTTTGCAATATATGCTTCTTGTTTTCAATTTAAATCATGAAGGGAAATTTTAATTTCTTGTTTTGTAATGTTTAGGGAGTACCTCACTCTAACTTGTAAGTATGTCATGTTTGGCTCTAGGGTTTATGAACGTTTTTGGTCTGTATTTACCCTGTTTCAGTCATTGAAATGTTGAAGATCTGTGGTATTAGCATTTATATAGTATGCACGCATGCCTGTCTCCCAAATGGTTCTAAACTCTCCAAGACAGGAAGTAAAAATAATCTCATTCAATTTTGAATCTCCACCATCAATGACCCAGCTAACACATTTGGGGCATTAACTGTGTACTGGCTTTATTTGAATAACAATGAAGGAAGAACGAACATTTCATTATTGAAGGGAGGAAAGTGTATATTTGGATTAAAAATTAGAACGAGGACAGAACTTCCAGAATGTCAGAGTAAAAAGATTGGCACTCTCCCCAGCAAAACAACAATTTAACAGATTAATATTATTTTTAAAATAATAATAATTTAAGTCTCTGGAAATTGTCCTATGAGGAAAGAAGAACTGTAGAAACAGTCACTGAAGAAAATCTACTAAATCTCAGCAAGAAGAGGGAAGATCTGTGGCATCTGTGCCACAACTCGCTTCCTCCTCCCCACCCAACACAGTGCCATCGTATGTAAACTACTCAGGGCATTCTACTCTATGCAAGTGCAGACAAGAAAACAGGGTTCCCTATCCCCCAAGATCCAAGGCCAGAGCTAATATTTTACTCTAGGAAGAGCAAACACCATTGTTTCTTATTTCTCCAGTTCTGTGTCCTAGAAACTTCATCCCAGGCAGGTACAGCCAAGAGGGCCAGGGATCCCTCCTCAGACATGGAAGGCTGAGGATAAAAGAACTCCAATTGCCCCTGCCCCAGCATGCTCAGAGAGGAGAAGTTCCCTCTAGGAGAGACAATCCAGAGGACCAGGGCTTGCCATTCCCTCCCATGACCACTCATAGAAACGGAATTTCACTTCAGGGAAAGTGAGTCACCAACTCTAGTTCTGGCACAGGGGTGCAGGGATTCTTCCCAAAGGAGAAGGCAAGCCATTTAAACAAAGAGCTCCACATCTCTGCTTAAGGGGATTGACTTTATTTGGAAGAGAGTGGAGAAAAGCTTGGTTAAGGGCCTCAGTGAAAGCAAGTAAAAGGATGTGATACAGTTACAGGATACAGGCAAATATCAAGCAGCTTCAAGTTTAATAGAGAGAACCAGGAAAGGTATGTCCAAGAAGAGTCCTCCTGGGATTACAGTCAAATCTACGGACTGGGAAGACTGTGCACATGCTTAACCTCAGGAGGTGATCAGAGCAGGATACAGGCAGACTTGAAACATTCTCCTATCTGTACACACATCAATCAACAAAGGGTGGAAACAAACCAAATGTCTATCAACGGATCAATGGATACAGAAAACATGGTATATTCCTGCAATGGAATATTATTCAGCCTTAAAAAAAGAAAGCAATCCTACCATTTGCAGTAACATGGGTGAACCTGGAGGACATTATGCTAAGTGAAACAAGGCAGTCACAGAAGGACAAATACTGCATGATTCCACTTATATGAATTACTTAAATAGTCTAATTCATAGAGAATAGAACAGCAGTCACCAGCAGCCAGAGGAAGGAGGAAGTGGGGAGTTGTTTAGTATAAATTTCAGTTATGTGACATGAATTAGTTCTAGAGAAATGCTATACAGCATAGTGCCTATAGTCAATAGTTTTATTGTTGCATTTTGTGCTTGAAAATTTAAGAGGGTAGATAACATGTTAAATGTCATTAACCCACCCACTGCCCCCCAAAAAACAAATAAATGAACAAAAAACACAAAGGGACACAAGGAAACTTTTGTTGACAGATATGTCTATTAACTTGATATTGTGGTGATTATTTCACGAGTATGTGCACATGCTCAAACTCATAAAGTTTTATACATTAAGTATATGCATTTTTGTATATCAACTATATCTCAAAATGGCTGTATTAAAAAATTCATATGCCCCTAAAAGCAAAGACCAAACTACGTGTAGCAAAAACTCACAGAACTGGAAGGAGAAATAGGTAATTCAACAGTAATGATTAAAGACATTACTATTCCACTTTCAGTAAAAGATAGAACTAAGTAAACAATCAAAAGTAAGTGGAAGACGTGAAAAATCTAAAGAAAATAGTACTAACAGAGATTTTTACAGCACTTTATACAGAAAAATCTGCATGAACACTGTTTTTTCAAATGTACATTGAACATTCTCCAGCACAGACCAGATGCTAGGCCACAAAATAAGTCTCAATACATGTAAAAGGATGGAAATCAAATAAAAAAATGTTTCTGGGCCACAAAGAAATTAAATTAGAAATCAATGACAGATGGAAAATTGGGAAACTGACAGATACACAGAACTTAAAGAACATACTCTAATTAACCAATGGGAGAAAGGAGAAATTTCAAGCAAAACTAGGAAATTATTTGAGATGAATGAAAACAAATATGAAACATATCAAACCATATTGGATGCAGTGAAAGCAGTGCTCAGAGGGTAATTTATAGCAGTATATGTGTATATTAACAAAAATAAAAAAGGTATATCAACTCAACAAGCTAAACTTCCAACTTAAGAAAATATAAAATAGAAGAACACACTAACCCAAATTTAAAGAAGCAAGGAGAAGGGCAGACATAATAAAGAATAGATGGGATATAAAAATAAATAGCTAATAAAAGAACACTAAAGAAAGCCAACAAAACCAAAAGTTGGTCCTTTAAAAAGATGAACAAAATTGACGAAACTTTAGCTCATCTAAACAAGAGAAAAAGAGGCGATTCAAATTACGATGATCATTAATTAATCAGGGATATCATTACTGATATTACAGAAATAAAAATCTTTATAAGAGAATACAATTAACAACTATATGCCAATGAATTAGATAATTAAGATGAAATGGATAAATTCCTGCAAAGACCCAAAGTACTAAAACTTATCCAAGATAAAATAGAAAATGTGAACAGACTGATAACAAGTAGAGACTGAACTAGTAATTTAAAAACTATCCAAAAAGAAAAATCTAAGCCCAGCTAACTTCAGTGGTGAATTCCACCAAAAATTTAAAGAGAAATTAATATAAATCCATTACAAACTTAAAAAAAAAAAAGAAACAGAAGATGAGAAAATCCTTCCCAACTTGTTCTATAAAGCCAGTATTGCCCTGATGCCAAAGCCAGTTAAATCACAAGGAAACAAAACTGTGAGCTAGAATCTCCAATGAATATAGATGTGAAATCTTCAAAAAATACCAGCAACATATAAAAGAATTATATACCATTACCAAGTGGGGTTTATCCCAGAAATGCATGCAAGGTTAGTTTCCCATACAAAAATCAATCAATATTTACACAATATTAATAGAATAAAAGATAAAAACATGATCATATTGGGCTTCCTTGGTGGCGCAGTGGTTGAGAGTCTGCCTGACGATGCAGGGGATGCGGGTTCGTGCCCCAGTCCAGGGGGATCCCACATGCCACAGAGCAGCTAGGCCCGTGAGCCATGGCCGCTGAGCCTGTGCGTCCGGAGGCTGTGCTCCGTGATGGGAGAGGCCACAGCAGTGAGAGGCCCGCGTACCGCAAAAAACAAAACAAAACAAAAAAACATGATCATATCAATAAAGGCAGATAAAGCATTTGACAAAATCCTACATCCTTTTATGATAAAAGCACTCAACAAATCGATAGTAGAATGTAACTTTCTCAATATGATAAAGGTCATCTAACTCCCACAGGTAACATCATACTGAATGGTGAAAGCCTGAAAAATTTCACCCTAAGATCAAGAACAAGACATGGATGTTCTCTCTCACTACTTCTATTCCACATGGTACTAAAGGCACTAGCCAGGGCAATCAGGCAAGAAAAATAAATAAAAGGCAAACAGATTGGAAAGAAAAAAATAAAGCTATCTCTATTCACAGATGAGATCATCTTTTATACAGAAAATCTAAAGACTTCACTAAAAAACCTAGAACTAATAAACAAGTTCAGGAAGATGGCAAGACACAAGATCAGTATAGAAAAATAAATTTTATTTCTACACAATAGCAATGAATATTCCAGAATTGAAATTAAGAAAGCAATTTCATTTATAATATCACTTAAAAAATTAAATACTTAGCTATAAATTTAACAAGTACAAGGATTGTACAATAAAAATTATAAAGCATTATTGAAAACAGTGAAAGATCTATATAAATAAAAAGGCACTGCACATTCATGGATTAAAAAATTTAATATAGATAGGATGGCAATACTACCCCAATTGACTCACAGGTTAAGTACAGGTTTTATTCAAATCTTAGCTGGCTTTTTAAATTATTATTATTTTTAACCCTTGTTCAGTGGATGAGAATGTAAATTGGTGTATCCATTATGGAAAAGAGTATGAAGGTTTCTCAAAAGTTTAAAAATAGAACTACTATCTGATCCAGCAACTCCACTTCTCGGTATTTATCCAAAGGAAACAAAAATACTAATTTTAAAAGATACAAGCATACACATGTTCACTGCAGCATTATTTACAATAGCCAAGATACGGAAACAACCCAAGTGTCCATCAACAGATAAACAGATAAAGAAATTGTGGTATATGTACAATGGAATATTATTCAGCCATGAAAAAGAATGAAATCTTCCCATTTGTGACAACACAGATGGATCTTGAGAGCATTCTGCTAATAAGTTAGTCAGAGAAAGACAAATACCATTATGATCTCACCTGTATGTGGAATCTTAAAGCAAACAAACCAAAAAAAATAAAACCCCACACACACACACACACACACACACACACACGTACACACAAGTTCATAGATATAGAGAAGAAACTGGTGGTTGCCAGAGGCAGGGGTTAAAGGTGAGTGAAGTGAGTAAAGGGAGTAAAATAGTACAAACTTGTAGTTATAAAATCAGTAAGTCATGAGGATGTAATGCACAGCATGGCAACGATAGTTAATAACACTGTATTGCATATTTGAAATTTCCTAACAGGGTTGACTTAAAAATTCTGTAACTATGTATGGTGACGGACATTCACTAGATTTATTGTGGTGATTATGTCACGATATATACAAATATTGAATGTGTTTTATTGTACACCTGAAACTAATATATATCAATTATACCTCAATTAAAAAGGAAAAAGAAATTGACAAGCTAATTCTAAAATTCACATGGAAATGCAAGGAACCCAAAGTAGCCAGAACAACCTTCTAAAAGAAGCACAAAGATGTAATACTCACACTTTCCATTTTCAAAGCTTACTATACAGCTATGGTAATCAAGACTGTATGATACTGGCATAGTGATAGACATATAGATAAATGGAATAGAATTGACAGTCCAGAAATCTACCCTTAAGTTCAATTATCAATATTTTCAACAAGGCTTCTAAGACAATTCAATAGAGATAGAATTATCATTTCAATAAATGGTCCTGGAACAACTAGATATCAACAAGTCAAAAAACAAAGCGTGGGGATTCCCTGGTGGCGCAGCAGTTGAGAGTCCGCCTGGCAGTGAAGGGGACACGGGTTCATGCCCCGGTCCAGGAAGATCCCACATGCCACAGAGCGGCTAGGCCCGTGAGCCATGGCCGCTGAGCCTGTACGTCCAGAGGCTGTGCTCCGCAACAGGAGAGGCCACAACAGTGAGAGGCCTGCGTACCGGGAAAAAAAAAAAAAAAAAAAAAAAACACAAAGCATAACCTCTACTAACAATATTTACAAACATTAACTCAAAAATATCCAATATCTATATAAACAGTTTATACAACTCAATATCAAAAAAACAACCCAAATAAAAATTGAGTAGAAGAACTGAATAGACATTTTTCCAAAGAGGAAATGCAGATGACCAATAGGCACATGAAAAGATGCTCAACATCACTAATTATCGGGGAAATGCAAATCAAAACCACAATGAGATATCACCCCACACCTGTCAGAATGGCCATCATCAAAAAGAACACAAATAACAAATGTTGGCGAGGCTGTGGTGAAAGGGGAACCTCAGTGCACTGTTGGTGGGAACATAAATTGGTGCAGCCACCGTGGAAAACAGTATGGAATATTCTCAAAAAACTAAAAATAGAATTACCATATCACCCAGAAATCCCACTCTTGGGTATATTAAAAAAAAAAAAAATCCCACTAATTTGAAAAGATGCATGTGCCTCAATGTTCACAGCAGCATCATTTACAATTGCCAAGATATGGAAGCAACCTAAGTGTTCGTCAACAGACAAATGCGTAAGGAAGATGCAGTATATATATACAATTGAATACTACTCAGCCATTAAAAAGAACAAAATTTTGCTTTTTGCAGTGTCATGGATGGACTTGGAGGGAATATGCTAAGTGAAAGAAGTCAGAGAAAGACAAATACTATATTATATCATTTATATGTCGACATAAAAAGTAACGAACTAGTAAATATAACAAAAAAGAAACAGATTCTCAGATATAGAGAACAAACTAGTGGTTACCAGTGGGAGAGGGGGAGGGGCAAAACAGAGGTAGGCGTGGTAGGGGGGTACAAACTACTGGGTGTAAGATGGGCTCAAGGATGTACTGTACAACACAGAGAATATAGCTAACATTTTGTAATAACTGTAAATGGAAAGTAACCTTTAAAAATTGTACACAAAAAGCTTTTTTTAAGAATGGATCCAAGACCTATTTAATAAACTAAAACTATAAAATGCTTAGAAAACCAGAGGAGTAAGTCTTGGTGGCCTGGGAGCATTCATTAGTTTCTTAGACGTGACACCAAAAGCACAAGGCAGAAAAGAAAATTATAAATTAAACAATATCAAAATTAAACACTTTTATGCCACAAATGATACCATCATGAAAGTGAAAGGATAATCCACAAAATGGGATAAATATATTAACAAATTATATTATCTAATAAGAGACTTGTATCCAGAATATATAAAGAACTTACACAATTCAAAACTAAAAGAGAAATAACATATTTTTAAAATGGTAAAATATTTGAATAGAAATTTCTCCACAATAGAGATCTGTATGACCAATTAGCACATGAAAGATGTTCAACATCATTGATAACAGCAAAATGCAAAGCCACAATAAAATACCACTCATACCCATGGAGGGGGCTGTAATCAAATAGGCAGACGATAACAAGGGTTGACAAAAACAAAGAGAAATTGGAACCCTCAGGTACAGCTGCAGGGAATATTAAATGGTGAATCAACTTTCGAAAAAAGTTTGGCCGTTCCTCAAATTGTTAAATATAGATTTACCACATGACCAACTAACTTCACCCCTGAGTATACGCCCACGAGAAATTTAAAAAATAAATGTACACAAATGTTGTACACAGTGTTGCACACAGAAGTTCAAAGCAGCATTATTCATCATATTCAAAAAGTAGAAACAATCCAAATGTCCATCAACTGATAAACAGATAAGCAAAAGGTGGTATGTATGTAAAATTACTTATTATTTGGCAATAAAAATAAACAAAATAGGTTCATACATGCTACGACACAGAGTAATATTTTGAAGTTAACATAAGTGAAAGAAGCCAATCACACCCCCCCCAAATAAATATGTTGTGTTATTCCATCTATATAAAATGTCCAGAATAGGCCCATTTACAAGGATAGAATGTACGTCAGTGGTTGACACTGGTTGCACGGATATTGGACGGAAATAAAGAATGACTGGTTAATGGGTACAGGGTTTCTTTTAGAGGGAAGGGAATGTTCTAAATTATATTATCACAATGACTTATAACTCTGTGAATATACTAAAAAAAACCTGAATTTTACACTTTAAATGGGTGAATTATATGATATGTGAGTCATATCTCAATAAAGCTGTTAAAAGGAAGACGAAAGAAATTGGGATGAGCTGTAGTGAGATATTCAGTTAAAAGGACAGGGATGTTGATCTGAACCCCGAAGCTTATTTGTCTTAGTGAAAACTATACATTAAACATCTAAATAAATCCTATGTAGTTTTCTGCAAATCATTATGGGCTCACCCAAAACAGATCTTTTGCACCTCCAAATTTTTCTTTACCAAATATAGTTCTGGTGCCCAGTTATTCAGAAGGACTTAATGTAATCTCAAAACTTACATATACTACTTTTATGTCTTCTTATCTGCCCTTACCATTTTTACCTTTTGATTTTATTGCTTGTGATAATTAAAATATATCTATTTCTGTTAAGAAAATTATCTAATATTCAGTTAAATATAATCCATTTTTGCCAGATAAACTTGCTATTTGTTAAAAAATAAAAATAAAACATACTAACTCCTCTCCAATCATCTTAGTCTTAATTATATCCACCTTTTAAAAAGCCTTTAGGCAGTAAGTGTTTTTTCTTTTAAATCGACAAATAAAGGAAATAGCACATATTACAAAAATAATTATCATTCATTATTTAAAAAGTAGATTTTTTTACTAGATTATCCTATAATGCCCTATAAATTTTTCTCAGTAAAGGTCTTCATTTTCTTACTATGATTCTAACATTAATCAATTTTTGTTGCTCTTACCTTTCCCCTGCAAGCTTTATATAAGCTATTATTGTACTTTTATTAGTGCTTGATTTTCCTCTTTTTCTCTTTCCAACTTTTGATTTCTCCTCTGTTTTGTTCTTATCCAGCATCAATCTTTCCAATGCAAAATATTGTTTATTTTGCCTATTGCTATTTTCAAGGAAATTACAATCTAGCAAGTTTTAGGTATAGTACCTATCCACTGATTTTAGCATTATTTGAAAGTTAGACAATTTAAAATCTTCTACCATTCTATCAAACTCAACAAATTTATTACTAAATCTATCCATATCCCGGGATAAAGTGTACTTACATATCTGCTGGTAGTGTGTACTCATATTTTTATCAATCTTATAATTGCTTTTGTATCATAATTTTTTTTGTTTTCTCACCAACTTCTGTGCGAGACATACAAAGCATCGTATAAACAGGTGAAAAACGTAGGAAGTGAGGGTAAAGTAATGTAGTTCAGGAGAGGAACCAACCCAAGTCAAAAAATAAAGTATTTCCAAAATTTTCTCTAACTCTTCAATCCCTTCAGAGAGAATAAAGAAAGAATATGCTTCAATTTTCTATTCCAAAATAATTTCTTATGAAACTAATTATATATTTATCAACAACACTTTTTTGTTTTGAACATAAATTAGGCTATCACGTAATTAAAAAACTTCATGCCTCACAACATTGTCAATTAACTATAACTCAATTTTAAAACGGTTTAAAAAAACCTATACAGCCATTGTAAAAAAAATTAAAACAAAATGTTATGAGAATTAAAAAAACAACAACACTCCATGCCTGAGCTGCCTACACACACACACACACACACACACACACACACAAACGAAGACACGTAATTTTAGTCCCTCCACTGTTTATCTTCACAAAGTTAAAAATCAACCGTAAAACAAGACAGGCTGTCTCCTCCTCTGATATACTACCAGTCAATCATGACACTGTTGTTTCAATAATTCTGCTTAGTCAGTATCTCCTGACAGAATGAAATGAAAGTATGAAAATGAAATACAGTACATTGATTTGGACTTGAAAATCCTGCAACCCATAACCACAAATATGGCTTCATTTCTATAAAAATGAGTAACAAGACCTGTATGTTTTTACATGTAATCTAACAAGTGAAAGGTTACAGCCCTAATAAGTATAATGCTTATGATTTAAAAGTTTGTATTTTTAGATATTAGGCTTTTTACTATTATTTTATTTAATCCTAATTCTCTGTAGCAAAATATCAAGTAGATAGCCTCCAAAAAGCCACTTTTTGTTCTCATATTCCCTTTATCTTAACCTGAAGTACTTTTGCCACTATTCTTTCCATTATCAATTTTTAGAACAGTGGCATTATAAGTGCTCTGATATACAGTGCATAAGAAATTGCTTGAATTAAAATACCTGGAAAGTTCACATGTACGGTAAATTTTAAAAGAAGAAAAATGCTCCATTATCAGAAAGTTATTTCCACATGCCTATAAATTAATAGTTCTGCGTTGCCATTAGAATAAAAATGCTCTTAAAATGGCCCTCTAAGTTGTACTCTTATCCTTAAAGAAAGGTAACAAATAAATGCAGAAAGGTACATTTATTACAAGTGTACACTCCTTTAGGCGTTGATTGGTACGACATTTTACATTTAAATAACACAGCTGTTTTGTGCCTCAGTATCATAGCACTCCACTCTCCACCTCTGATTTTAGAACACACACACAATTGTTAAACTGCCCAGAGTGATCATTAGGACTAGAAGATTGACATCAAAAAGGCCAGCTGTGGCCCCTTAAGTCAAGGATAACAACATTTAAGTACCTTAGCCAAACCAACTACACAAACATCACAAAACTTCTCAGCAATTACTAGCCTAAATTATCCAATTGTTTTTTAGAAAATTAATTTAATTCATGCTGTAACTGTAATTTCCATTTGTTACTTTCACCTATCTTAGACTAGTACACAAGTTGAGACTTTGGAACTTCAGTAGTTTTTATCACATCAACCTCACTGAAAAACCATAACACATCAAGTTATCTCCTACTCTGAATGACTTTCAAGTGCTGCACTAAGTCACAAATGGTTCCTTATTTGGAAGGAGAAGTTTTCAATACTTGTTTTTGATGTTCACAGTTTTTATATATACGATGAAGATACGTCCTTGGAGAAAGTATCCTGTGCCACTTACAGATATATAAAACAGAGAAGGAATGTGCAAGTAGACATATTCTAATATGCGAGATTTTTTATGATTCAAGTCGATTTCTGGTCAGAATATTTCAAATCAGACATTGCACAGAAAATCCAATCGGTGGGGAGACTGCCATAATTAATATAAGAATTATTTCTTCGGTCCTCTAAATTTATACTCAGAAGACCCTAACACATTCATAGAATAATGTGGAACTCAATTCACTGCCAAGACAAGAATATACCAACTAACTAGTCAAACAAATTTTACATGATTTTCTGTTGCATTATTTTATCAAATAACTGGATCATGTAGCCCAATGAAAATCCAAAACTGGAATTATGAATATTAAAAAATAAAAAGAATGCCTTCTTAATATATGAGTTCCACAGACTTCTTAGCAATCTAAGACATTAATAAATGTTAAGCCATTAAATTCTTCTAAAGTTTATGAATATTTATATGTAGTATTGTATTGACATCTTTGCAAACTTTTCCTTGTGCCAATTAAATCAATTTTCTAAAACCAACTGCTAATAATTATACACATTGAAATATCACAAGAATCATTCTCTTTGAATTTTTTCCAACTTACTGTCTGAATTATGTTTTTCTTCCATCCACTCATATAAAAATGTACAAAGGCACATGCATTACAAAATAATAATCCCCTAAAAGTTTAGTAATCAAAACCATGTTATAAAGTAAACTTGAATATTCGCAAATGTTCAAAACCAGAGCCAATATATGCGATTAAAATGGCATTTTAAAATCAGTGGGGAAGAGACACATTATTCTATAACTCTACTGACCACTGGGAGAAATAACACAATGCAACACACTAGATTACATGCTCATAGTAATAGTTAAATGTAAACCGTATTTTAATTGATTTAGTCTTTGCCAAAGGTATGTATCAATATTTGGGGACAAAGAGGAATTTAAATCATGAACTCACAATGTCACCTATCCTAGAAATCTCTCTAAATGTAACAACAATAACAACAACAAAAAAATGCTGAGTCCAAAATTTCTGAATACTTACCTTCTATCAGCCGGGAGAAAATTTTTCAGAATATATCTGTAAAAGAAGAATTCATAAATAAAAAGGTAACATTAGTGTATAATAATTAAAATCTTTATCTTTAAAAGAAGTATAAAGGCAAAACAAAAAGAAAATGTGTCAAATAATTAAACCATGATAGATGAAAGGCTGATGCCCTTCATAAATAATGTGCTCTTACAAGTCAATTTTTAAAAGTGGCCAGCCCCAAAAGAAAAATGAAGAAAGTTGTCAAAAGACAATCACAAAATAACTATAAATGATCATTAAACATAGAAAGAAATGAGAAATCTCATAAGTGATCAAAAGTGCAATCAAGGAAATGTGCACTGAAACACAAAGGTAAATATTTTTCTCCTCTGCAACTCGCAAATACACATATATATAGTCTTTGCCCCTGAAGGTACACACACACACATATGCACACGCATGTGGCACACACATGAGGCATTTCTTGTGATGATGAAGAAATAAGTTCATTCATCACTGGCACAATCTTTTCGGAAGACAAAGGTCTCAATTTAGCCATTCTACTTCTACATTTAGCCAAAAATGTACTTACAATAAGTGTGAAAAACTGAAGTTTTGATCAGTTTGCAAAGTATGATCCTGTTTTTCTAAAAACTGTTCATTTGAATGCACTTGAATAGGAAACTGGGCATAAATACATCAAGATACCAGTAGTGGATATACTGGGTTTGGCATTATGGGTGACAATTTTTTATATGTGCTTATTACATATTTTCAGAAGTTTTTAGAATATTATTTTGTAATTAGGTTAAATTTCAATTTTCAAATGATGATATTCCTCTACGTAAGGATGTTTCTTGTTTTAAATATGGTTCCAAAGTATTTTTAAAAAGATAAAGAAAAATAGTGTATGTCTGAATGTGTATTTTCATTGGTTTTGCTTCATTGTTCCCACAGCACAGAAGTCATTTGAAGACAAAATCTTTAGCTTTGCCATAATGTATTCTTTTATTTACTGTAAAATACTGAGTTATCTATTAATGGCCAAACAAGCTCATATCACATCTCAAAGTTAAAGGAAAACACTGTTATGTGTTCTGAATAATATTTTCTAGGGCATGTATATACATATATATATATTTTCATTCAAAACCCTTCCGTCAGTTCCACAGAAATCATTCATATTCTACATTTATGCCTCAATCCACGTAACACTGAAAATCAAGAATTTCCATCTCTGTTAAAGCAATCACACAATAGAATTCAGTCCATTCCACAGAATATAGTATATTCTTATTAAAAGAGTGATTTTTAAATGTGATACAATTATATAAAGACCTATTTTTATCCTGATAACACAGTAAAATGTTGGAGAGTAACTGAGGCTCCAAATATGGATTGCCATGCATCTACTAAGTTGTATTTATTTTCATAAATTCTGTACTCCAGAGCCTGAATGCTGACCTACTGATATCAGGTGTTTGGATTACTCTAATTGTGAGGAATATATATGCACAAGTACTGAGGGGGAATGGAGAAAGTCCTCCTGACCAGATGCTTCATATGCATAATTAATAACAGCCTCAGGTGACACTGATCCAGAACAGTAAGCCAGCAGAGATAGTAACATTAAGATATCCAGTGTCACCTTAGAGTCTAGAGAGAATATTTAGCTTCACAGGAGACTCCAAGGTGAGCTCCAAGCTTCAGAGACTAAAATGCTGTCTTATGCATCACACTGGGCTTGTTATTTATTATAAAACTTGATGATACCCACACTGACAGACTGGACAGATACTAGCCAAGTGCACCTGTGAAAGGTACAAGGTTACTGTAACAGCTGAGCTGAGAAAACACATCTGACAAATGGGAGAGTAGAAAGTACAATTCACATTATTTTTCTTGCCCAAGACCACAGTTGGTATAATACCCTGGAGAAATAATTTTTCCAGAAACAGATTTTCAAGAATTGTAATTCAAACATTTTTTAATATTATGTACCAGTTAATAAACATTTTTGTTTTGCTTTTTTGAAAAATCAAAAAGATTGAAGTTTTATTGTAATAAAGAGAAAAAGTTTGAAAACTAAAAATTTCCTTTCAAAGCTATGTATTAACATGTGATTGTGTTTACTTCAGAACTAGTCAGATAGCATGGCTTAGTGGAACAAAGTGGCAATATATTGTGAAGTATCCTTGGATCTGTGTAGTTCTAGTTAATAACCACCCCTCCTCAATTTTATATAACACAGGATGATAATTGTGTTTGGAAAATAATAGATGGTAGACAAATAGAGAAATAATTTCCACTTCAGCAACCTGCAGAGGTACCACGCAGCTTAACTTCAGAGCAGAAAATCCAGGCTGGAAGAACTGATATTCAAAGGTGCAGTAATGGGATGTTTAAATATGTTAGCCCTGCACTGTCCCTTCATATTTTTTATAAGCACTGCATAATGTTTGGTCTCCCGTAGGGCTGCCTGAGACAGTGGTTTTCAATGGGACAAGGTATAAATACTGTCCTGCTGCTCTATGCTTTACCAGGATTGAGGGTAATTGTGTGAAGCTTAAAAATATATTGGTAGCATGACCCCCTGTCTCCATGAGCTCAACATGAAAGGAAAGTCAGGAACATAGAATGTTTCCATTTTATTTGAGGGTCACAAAGGACAAAAAGGAACAACACAAAACCCCTTGGCATATAAGATGATCTAGAAACTATTTCACAGAACTGTGAAAGGGGCAGGACTGTGAGAGGAAACAAAGTGTCCTTTTGCCTCTTCTGTGCAGCTGATTAGTGCATGTGAAAAGTTATTCTTCATTTCATTTGCTCTGAGATGTATTTTAATGAAAAAGTGGGCAGAAAGTTCATCAAATGGGCTCTTGTATTCCCCAAGTAACCCCAATCATATTATCATCATTTGCAAACAGAAGTAGTGTTGACATCTCAGCCAAAACTGCTTCAGTTGGTAAAGATAAATGGGAGCAGGAAAGATGCCATTTCATTTCTTACACCTAAAGAGTTATTCTAGCCAGGTGACTGGAATTAAATGCTCTGTTCCCCAAGCCACATTCTGTGAGCACAAGGCTCTACGTCTCCCTTTAACATAATCAAATATAACTCCAATATTATGATGCACCTGATGCTAAAAGGTAAGTTAAAGAAATGGTTACATTTTAAACCATTTCATGACATTTTCTTCCTTGAGGCATACTGCATTTCCTTTAAATCAACAGATTCTTAGGTGCCTTTAAATACACCCTATAAATTTTCCTATGACTTCTACTCCTTATAGATAGCACTGTGAGTGAATTTTTCACTCATAAAACAAGACAATCCTAGAGAAGGCTTGTCAGGAAGGCCACCTTCCAACATTAGCTCCAAAGGATAGAATTTAAACATACAGTAGGGGGCATTGTGTAGATAGACTATGGCTAGATTCTAAGGCTAAGTAGTACTAAAATAGACAGATAAGAGATCAGGGCTTCTTGGTCATATCAAAAGCACCTTCTTTTTAAAACAAATATTTTGTAATCCCTTTTAGTACCTGAAATTTATCTGTAATACCTACACAACTTTTTAAAAAATCAGTACAAATCCTAAATCTAATACAAAGGAAAAAAATAGGAATAATTTATAATAAAGTAGGTATGTCTTCCAATGTATCAATATTTAAATGACTACCAGACTATATAGTAGTCAAGTGCCTGCACTTACTTATATTTAACAAGCGTGGCTACAAAAAAATTAAGATCAGTAACCTATCTTGAAATAAGTGTGAGAAAATGAAAGAGGTAAGGGTAGACACTAGAATAAGTATTAATAAGAAATAATAAAATATTTGAATGTGAGTGAAATAGATTACATTAGCCAAGGAAAACATACCAATCACATGTGGAGAAAATGAGAAAGTATTTTCACAAATTAGCTGAATCTTATTTACATGCCTAATGAGAAAATAATTTCCTATGTTATAATGTGGGATAACAAAAGATGATCCTAGATATCATCTCTTCCATCATATCTACTGTCTTGAAATCTAATCATGCATTACGTCTCCAGTACTTAAAAGACTTTACAACCATAATATTCATCAAATGGAATACACAACGAATTTCTAAAAATGCAAACAGTATGTCAGTGAAAGAAGTTTTTCAGGAGACTTTAGGATAAGATATAGAACATCAGGCAACCCCAAAATATTTTTAACAATGTTCATAACATCATCATTTTAATCCATTTTTTTAAATATTTAGAGTAACAAAATATTTTAAAAATAGTTTCAGCATGTAATTTTTATAACATATACTGATCAACATTTTAAAAATGTATGGTTTGTGTTGTGATGAAATATTTCTAAAACAACTTTTGCTAATGAAAATCAGTGAAACCCTCCAGTTTTATGCATCTCTATTCATTTAATATTTCTTATAAACATGTAACCTTTTATCTTATGTTGATCAATGAAATTATTCAGAAGATTAAAGGTGGTAAAGACAATATAAAATTAAACATTTTAATACTGATTGTTATACACTGTTTTACTTTACACTTTGGAGTAATTGCCTATAACTTGAACTCAGAGAACAACTTTTGAAGAGACCTTTAAGATGACAGAAGAGTAAGACGTAGAGCTCACCTTCCTCCCCACAACTACATCAGAAATACATCTACATGTGGAACAACTCCTACAGAACACCTACTGAATGCCGGCAGAAGACCTCAGACTTCCCCAAAGGCAAGAAACTCCCCATGTACCTGGGTAGGGCAAAATAAAGCAGAAAAAAACAGAGACAAAGGAGTAGGGACTGGACCTTCACCACTGGGAGGGAGCTGTGAAAGATGAAAAGTTTCCACACACTAGGAAGCCCCTTCATTGGCGGAGACTGGGGGTGGCGGGGGGGAAGCTTTGGAGCCACAGAGGAGAGTACAGCAACAGGGGTGCAGAGGGCAAAGTGGAGAGACTCTCGCACAGAGGATCAGTGCCAACCAGCACTCACCAGCCCGAGAGGCTTGTCTGCTCACCCGCTGGGGCGGGCGGGGACTGGGAGCTGAGGCTCGGGCTTCGGAGGTCGGATCCCAGGGAGAGGACTGGGGTTGGCTGCATGAACACAGCCTGAAGAGGGCTAGTGCACCACAGCTAGCCAGGAGGGAGTCCTACAAAAAGCCTAAGAGGCAAGAGACCATTGTTTCAGGGTGCGCGAGGAGAGGAGATTCAGAGAACCGCCTAAACAAGCTCCAGAAATGGATGCAAGCTGTGGCTATCAGTGCAGACCCCAGAGATGGGCATGAAGTGCTAAGGCTGCTGCTGGAGCCACCAAGAAGCCTGTGTGCAAGCACAGGTCACTATCCACACCTCCCTTCCTGGGAGCCTGTGCTCCCGCCACTGCCAGGGTCCTGTGATCCAGGGACAACTTCCCCGGAAGAACACAAGGCGCGCCTCAGGCTGGTACAACATCACGATGACCTCTGCCGTCGCAGGCTCACCCCGCATTCTGTACTCCTCCTTCCCTCCAGCCTGAGTGAGCCAGAACCCCCTAATCATCTGTTACTTTAACTCCATCCTGTCTGAGCGAAGAACAGATGCCCTCCGGCGACTAACACACAGAGGCGGGGCCAAATCCAAAGCTAAACCCCAGGAGCTGTGTGAACAAAGAAGAGAAAGGGAAATCTCTCCCAGCACCCTCGGGAGCAGTGGATTAGATCTCCACAATCAACTTGCCGAATCCTGCATCTCTGGAATATGTGAATAGAAAACGAAATATCCCAAAATTGAGGTGGTGAACTTTGGGAACAGTGATATTTTTTTTTCCTATTTCTCTTCTTGTGAGTGTGTATTTGTATGCTTCTTTGTGTGACTCTGTCTGAATAGCTTGCTTTTACCATTTGTCGTAGGGTTCTGTCTGGTTTTTTTTTCTTTTTTTAGTATAGTTTATAGCACTTATTATAATTGGTGGACTTGTTTTTTGGTTTGGTTGCTCTCTTCTTTCTTTCCTTTTTTTTTCTTTTTTTATTACTTTTTAATTTGTTTTATTAATTACTTTTTATTTTAATAACTTTATTGTATTTTTTTTCTTTCTTTCTTTTCTTCTCCCTTTTCTTCTGAGCCACGTGGATGACAGGTTCTTGCTGTTCTGCCAGGTTTCAGGCCTGTGCCTCTGAGGTGGGGGACCAAGTTCAAGACACTGGTCCATCAGAGACCTCCTGGCTCCACATCACATCAAATCGTGAAAGCACTCCCAGAGATCTCCATCTCAACGCTAAGACCCAGCTCCACTAAACGACCAGCAAACTACAGTCCTGGACACCCTATGCCAAACAACAGGAACACAACCACACCCATTAGCAGAGAGGCTGCCTAAAATCATAATGTCACAGACACCCAAAAACACACCACCAGATGCGGTCCAGCCAGCACAAAGACAACTTCCAGCCTCATCCACCAGAACACAGGCACCAGTCCCCTCCACCAGGAAGCCTACACAAACCACTGAACCAAACTTACCCACTGGCGGCACACATTAAAAACAATGGGAACTACGAACCTGCAGCCTGCGAAAAGGAGACCCCAAACACAGTAAGTTATGCAAAATGAGAAGACAGAGAAACACACAGCAGATGAAGGAACAAGGTAAAAACCCACCAGACCAAACAAATGAAGAGGAAACAGGCAGTCTACCTGAAAAAGAATTCAGAGTAATGACAGTAAAGATGATCCAAAATCTTGGAAACAGAATGGAGAAAACATAAGAAATGATTAACAAGGACCAGAAGAACTAAAGAGCAAACAAACAATGATGAACAACAAAATAAATGAAATTAAAACTTCTCTAGAAGGAATCAATAGCAGAATAACTGAGGCAGAAGAACGGATAAGTAACCTGGAAGATAAAATAGTGGAAATAACTGTGGCAAAGCAGAATAAAGAAAAAAGAATGAAAAGACTTTAGGACAGTCTCAGAGAGACCTCTGGGACAACATTAAATGCACCAACATTCGAATTATAGGGGTCCCAGAAGAAAAAGAGAAAAAGAAAGGGACTAAGAATATATTTGAAGAGATAATAGTTGAAAACTTCCCTAATATGGGAACGGAAATAGTCAATCAACTGCAGGAAGCACAGAGAGTCCCATACAGGATAAATCCAAGGAGAAACATGCCAAAACACATATTAATCAAATTAACAAAAATTAAATACAAAGAAAAAATATTAAAAGCAGCAAGGGAAAAACAACAAATAACACACAAGGGAATCCCCATAAGGTTAACAGCTGATCTTTAAGCAGAAACTCTGCACGCCAGAAGGGAGGGGCAGGACATATTTAAAGTGATGAAAGGGAAAAACCTACAACCAAGATGACTGTACCCAGCAAGGATCTCATTCAGATTAGAAGGAGAAATTAAAACCATTACAGACAAGCAAAAGCTAAGAGAATTCAGCACCACCAACCCAGCTTTACAACAAATGCTAAATGAACTTCTCTAGGCAGGAAACACAAGAGAAGGAAAAGACCTACAAAAACAAACCCTAAACAGTTAAGAAAATGGTAATAGGA
This sequence comes from Delphinapterus leucas, assembly GCF_059928025.1. Taxonomy (NCBI): domain Eukaryota; kingdom Metazoa; phylum Chordata; class Mammalia; order Artiodactyla; family Monodontidae; genus Delphinapterus; species Delphinapterus leucas. Next base: position 48,171,655 of record NC_143139.1, read on the forward strand.
ACATACATATTGATAATTACCTTAATTGTAAAGGCATTAAATGTTCCAACCAAAAGACACAGACTGGCTGAATGTATATAAAAGCAAGATCCGTATATATGCCCTCTACAAGAAACCCACTTCAGACCTAGGGAGACACACAGACTGAAAGTGAGGGGATGGAAAAAGGTATTACACACAAATGGAAAACAACAGAAAGCTGGAGTAGCAATTCTCATATCAGACAAAATAAACTTTAAAATAAACACTATTACAAGAGACAAAGGATACTACATAATGATCAAGGAGTCAATCCAAGAAGATGTAACAGTTGTAAATATTTATGCACCCGACACAGGAGCACCTCAATATATATGGCAAATGCTAACAGCAATAAAAGGGGAAATTGACAGTAACACAATAATTGTAGGGGACTTTAACACCCCATTTTCACCAATGGACAGATCATCCAAAATGAAAATAAATAAGGAAACACCAGCTTTAAATGACACATTAAACAAGATGGACTTAACCAATATTTATAGGACATCCCATCCAAAACCACCAGAATACACTTTCTTCTCAAGTGCTCATGGAACATTCTCCACAATAGATCATATCTTGGGTCACAAATCAAGCCTTCATAAATTTAAGAAAATTGAAATCATATCAAGTATATTTTCCAACCACAATGTTATGAGACTAGATATCAATTACAGGAAGGAGTCTGTAAAAAATACAAACACATGGAGGCTAAACAATACACTACTTAATAACCAACAGATTATGGAAGAAATCAAAGAGGAAATCAAATAATATGCAGAAACAAATGGCAATGAAAACATGATGACCTACTACCTATGGGATGCAGCACAAGCAGTTCTAAGAGGGAAGTTTATAGCAATACAATCCTACCTTAAGACACAAGAAACTTCTCAAACAAACAACCTCACCTTACATCTGAAACAATTAGAGAAAGAAGAACCAAAAAAACCCTGAAATTAGCAGAATGAAAGAAATCATAATGATCAGATCAGAAATAAATGAAAAAGAAATGAAGGAAATGATAGCAAAGATCAAAGAAACTAAAAGCTGGTTCTTTGAGAAGATAAACAAAATTGATAAACCATTACTCAGACTCATCAAGAAAAAAAGGGAGGACTCAAATCAATAGAATTAGAAATGAAAAAGGAGAAGTAACAACTGACACTGCAGAAATACAACACATCATAAGGGACTACTACAAGCAACTCTATGTCAATAAAATGGACAACCTGGAAGAAATGGACAAATTCTTAGAAACGCACAACCTTCCGAGACTGAACCACGAAGAAGTAGAAAATAGGAACAGACCAATCACAAGCACTGAAATTGTAACTGTGATTAAAAATCTTCCAACAAACAAAAGCCCAGGACCAGATGGCTTCACAGGTGAATTCTATCAAACATTTAGAGAAGAGCTAACACCTATCCTTCTCAAACTCTTCCAAAATATAGCAGAAGGAGGAACACTCCCAAACTCATTCTATGAGGCTACCATCACCCTGATACCAAAACCCAGCAAAGGTGTCACAAAGAAAGAAAACTACAGGCCAATATCACTGATGAACATAGATGTAAAAATCCTCAACAAAATAAGGCAAACAGAATCCAACAACACATTAAAAGGATCATACACCATGATTATATGGGGTTTAACCCAGGAATGCAAGAATTCGTCAGTATATGCAAATCAATCAATGTGATACACCATATTAACAAACTGAGGATAAAAACCATATGATCATCTCAGCAGATGCAGAAAAAGCTTTTGACAAAATTCAACATCCATTTACGATAAAAACCCTCCAGAAAGTAGGCACAGAAGGAATTTACCTCAACATAATAAAGGCCATATATAACAAACCCACAGCCAACATCATTCTCAATGGTGAAAAACTGAAACCATTTCCTCTAAGATCAGGAACAAGACAAGATTGCCCATTCTCACCACTATTATTCAACATAGTTTTGGAAGTTTTAGCCACAGCAATCAGAGAAGGAAAAGAAAAAAGGGATCCAAATTGGAAAAGAAGAAGTAGAGCTGTCACTGTTTGCAGATGACATGATACTATATATAGAGAATCCTAAAGACTCTACCAGAAAGCTACTAGAGCTAATCAATGAATTTGGTAAAGTAGCAGGATACAAAATTAATGCACAGAAATCTCTTGCATTCCTATACACTAATAATGAAAAATCTGAAAGAGTAATCGAGGAAACACTCCCATTTACCACTGCAACAAAATGAATAAAATACCTAGGAATAAACCTACCTAAGGAGACAAAAGACCTGTATGCAGAAAACTATAAGACACTGATGAAAGAAATTAAAGATGATACAAACAGATGCAGAGATACACCGTGTCCTGGACTGGAAGAATCCACATTGTGAAAATGACCATACTACCCAAAGCAATCTACAGGTTCAATGCAATTCCTATCAAACTACCAATGGCAATTTTCACAGAAGCAGAAGAAAAAATTTCACTATTTGTATGGAAACACAAAAGACCCCGAATAGCCAAAGCAATCTTGAGAAAGAAAAATGAAGCTGGAGGAATCAGGCTCTGTGACTTCAGACTACACTACAAAGCTACAGTAATCAAGACAGTATGGTACTGGCACAAAAACAGAAATGTAGGTCAATGGAACAGGACAGAAAGCCCAGAGATAAACCCACGCACATATGGTCTCCTTATTTTGATAAAGAAGGCAAGAATATACAATGGACAAAAGACAGCCTCTTCAATAAGTGGTGCCGGGAAAACTAGACAGCTACATGTAAAAGAATGTAACTAGAACACTCCCTAACACCATACACAAAAATAAACTCACAACGGACTAAGCCTAAATGTAAGGCCAGACACTATAAAACTCTTAGAGGAAAACATTGGCAGAACACTCTATGACATAAATCACAGCAAGATCCTTTTTGAGACACCTCCTAGAGAAATGGAAATAAAAACAATAATAAACAAATGGGACCGAATGAAACTTAAGAGCTTTTGCATAGCAATGAAAACCATAAACAAGATGAAAAGACAACCCTCAGAATGGGAGAAAATATTATCAAATGAAACAACTGACAAAGGATTAATCTCCAAAATTTACAAGCAGCTCATGCAGCTCAATATCAAAAAAACAAACAACCCAATCCAAAAATGCACAGAAGATCTAAACAGACATTTCTCCAAAGAAGATATACAAATTGCCAACAAACACATGAAAGAATGCTCAACATCACTAATCATTAGAGAAATGCAAATCAAAACTACAATGAGGTATCACCACACACCAGTCAGAATGGCCACCATCAAAAAATCTACAAACAATAAATGCTGGAGAGGCTGTAGAGATATGGGAACCCTTTTGCACTGCTGGTGGGAATGTAAATTGATACAGCCACTATGGAGAACAGTATCGAGGTTCCTTAAAAAACTAAAAATAGAACTACCATACGACCCAGCAGTCCCACTACTGGGCATATACCCTGAGAAAACCATAATTCAAAAAGACTCATGTACCACAATGTTCACTGCAGCACTATTTACAATAGCCAGGACATGGAAGCAACCTAAGTGTCCAATGACAGATGAATGGATAAAGAAGATGTGGCACATATATACAATGGAATATTACTCAGCCATAAAAAGAAACGAAGTTGAGTTATTTGTAGTGAGGTGGATGAACCTGGAGTCTGTCACACAGAGTGTAGTAAGTCAGAAAGTGAAAAATAAATACCGTATGCTAACACATATATATGGAATCTAAAAAAAAAAAAAACAATGGTTCTGAAGAACCTAGGGGCAGGACTGGAATAAAGACACAGATGTAGAGAATGGACTTGAGGACACGGGGAGGGGGCAGGGTAAGCTGGGACGAAGTCAGAGAGTGGCATGGACTTACATATATTACCAAATATAAAGTAAATAGCTAGTGGGAAGCAGCCACATAATACAAGGAGATCAACTCAGGGCTTTGTGACCACCTAGAGGGGTGGGATAGAGAGGGCTGGAGGGGGACACAAGAGGGAGGAGATATGAGGATATATGTATATATATAGCTGATTCACTTTGTTATAAAAGCAGAAACTAACACACCATTGTAAAGCAATTATCCTCCAATAAAGATGTTAAAAAAAAACCCACTTTTTTGTTGCTAATGTAATTGGCTTTTTTTAATACAATGAGACCAGCAAGTAAAATAATAATAATCATATTTCTTAGTCTGTTAAAAGGAATGTCAAATCCCTAATAAACATCTGAAGTATTGTTATGCTTACAGTACCTGTACTATTGCACTGAAATCCTTTTCATCTATGTAGTTGGACACAAGTAATTCAATGGGTATTAAAAAATGGGAATAAAAGTTTTAATTGAACCCAAAAAGTCTGGATAATTTGATTAAATTTTGACATCAGAGGTTTTTTTCTTTTCAGTTCATTATAGAAATATAAACAAACATGTTTCACATTCATTTCAAATGAAAAAATCATACATGTTGTAACTTTATTTTTTTAATTATAAACATTTTAGAATTATTCCTCACATCTTTTTAGTAAGAGCTAATTAGGGGCAATATATTTTTCCAAGTCATTTGGAAATACATTTCAAGACTATTTTTAACAAACTCTTTCAATATTGGAAAATAACATTCTCAGCAAGAAAGTATTTTTTTAATATGTAAATATGTTTACTAATCCCACAATTCCTTTAATTTAATGAGGTTTATCTTTTTGTTTGTATGTTTCTTAACAGCATTCAAATTTTCAAATGTATTTACCTGAGAGATATAAATTTATGCAATATTTCAATCTTGATATTTACATTTCATTGATTTAATTTTAAATTTGTCACTGAATACTGGATAGCAAACAAAATCTTTTTAAGCAATGTTTCCGGAAACTCCTCTTATTGTGAGATGCAATATTTAGCCAGTCTCCATTGCCACTATGTACCTTAAGAAATAATTTATTATTCAAGGGATTACACTTAATTTTATTAATAGCGTCTATTGAAAACCATTCAGTGACTGTTGTCATCTTTCATTAACTTCCACTTGATTTTTTTTTAAATAATGATGCTAGAACAGTTTTAATAATCTTGGCAAGATATTTTTTCCCAATACTGTGTAGATTATAACATTTTGCCGGAATGTGTACTTTCCGTAAGAAATAATAACACGTATTTTTTACATGAGGTTTTATGAGCACCTTGGTGACGAATTCTGGGTTTCAATAGTTTGCTTAAATTTTTGAAATATGGTAAACCGTTTCCTGCTTTTCCAGTATAACTCTTTATATTTATTTAATATGTCCTATTTTTAAAACATTATGATTATAACAATGATAAAACAGTTTTAGTGGGAAAAACTAAAAATTATATTTTAAATATTAACAAAAAATGTTAACATTTTTTGGTATCTGACATTTTACAATATAAGTTAAATATTCTGGCGTTCTTGGACCTTGCTTACTAAATATCAGTTGTGAACCTTAGTCACGTGATAAACAGAAGTATCAGCACATTTTCAAAGTATTTTATAAGCAGTAGTATGGGCATATTGAAATTCATTGAGCTATATTAATGATAGAATGTTAGATTGATAGAACAATAAACAATAAGATAGACAGGCAGAGAGAGAGAGAGAGAGAGAGAGAGATACTTTAAATGGTAGTAAAGGTGACCAATGCAACACTACTCCTACTTGTATCAGCAGTATCCTTTCAGGGTCATTTACATCTGAAAATTCTCTCCTAGGTTAAAAATGTTATCTTCCCACAAATTTAAGGGTCTTCAAAAATCATTGCCCACACAGGCCTTGAATAATTATTTTGAGTTCTCACGTGTCATGATTTTCATAGATATTATATTCAGATATTATTTTCTGTTGTTGGAATAATATAAAATGCTCATCTATTCTAGAATAACCAATTATTTTGATAGAAAAGTAACAGGAAAGGAATGATATGTTAATGAAAGCTACAGAGCTACTGAAGTAATGAAAAAGATATTTCTTATGGTAAAGAGGAAATTTTAAGTAAATGGAGTAGTTAAACGAAAAGAATGGGGAAGTATATAAATAACTCCAAAGAAGCATAGAAAGAAAAAAAGGAGAAAAAAATTTAATCGAATACTTTCAGAGAAAAGGGCGGAAGAGAGAGGGAGAGAACAAGCTTATTAGAAGAGATCAGAAGTTCCAGAAGAGATGGAAGAGGTAACAGAAACTATCCAAGAAAAATGATGGGGTGATAAAGATAGCTAAATTTGTGGATCTGGAGTAGAAAACGCTTGGCCTATGGAGGCAAACATTCTATTTCTTGCTATTACTTATCAGCTATGGAATTAGAGGCCCACGTTTCTGATCTGGAAAATGGGCCTCATAAATTTGTTGAGAAGTAGTTTTGGTAATGCTTAAAATATTTTTAGCACCATGCCTAGCTCGTAAGAGGTGTTCAGGATGAGTTCGTTCTCTTCATGAAGAAATTAATGTAGCATTTGTTGGCAATTCCTATCTATCCTACCCCAAAACAAAATATCTTGATCTGGATTTTAGTAACACACTAACAAGGATTACCAAATCCCCGTAATTATGAGAAAGTTCAAAAGTATGCCAGCTATCAAGATAACACTCTAGTATAAATTCCCTTAAATATATTGTACTAAAGACATAGTTACACTTACTTTGACTTAGCTAGGTAATGCAGTTTAAACTTCCTAAAAGAATATTACCCCCTGTGCTGAGGGGAAATGATCATACCTCAAAGAAAAGTTTAATTCTAAAAGGGTATTTTACTGATATGTTTCATTTCCTAGCAACTGCCTGCCCATGCAAAATCCATTACATGTGTTAGGACATCCTTGATTAACCCTCCAGGGGCTCTATAACAAAAAAGCCAACAAAAGCTGAAAGAAGAATCTAATAAACCCTCACAACATCAAGAGATTCAGCAATGCCATTAATAACAGTGTAGAGAAAAATAATCTACAAAGCATAAAAAAATTACCAAATGTGTTATAGGTTTTTATTTGTCTGTAGGTAAGTATATTTATATCTATAGATATATATTAGATAGGTTTTTTTTTCCTACTGGTAACTATTTTATTGTGATAGTTGCATGTCCTACTGTGCTAAAATCCGAAAAGGTCGATTTTACAAAGAATAATTTTGATTATAGCACTACCATTTGGTTTCTGGAATATGGAAATCTGTTGTGTGATGACCTCAAGAAGCTACAGCTGGTAAAGCAAACAGAGAAACAGAATAAGATTCTACTATAGAAACGACAGCAGGGGCCAGAAAACTACAATTCGAACCATAAATTAAATAGGGCAGCTTACAAGCACAGGCAGCCGTGAACTAGAGAAAGAAAGTGGAGCAAAGAGGAGACTGTATGCCTTCAGAAATGGTGGTGATGTGACACTTTAAGCACACGCCTAATATTCTTTTACATATCATATACAGATGACCTTTGAACCAAGTGGAGGTTAGGGGCACTGACCCTCCACACAGCTGAAATTCCACGTATAACTTGACAGTCAGCCCTCCGTATCCAAGGTTCCACACAGCAGATTCAACCAACCATGGATTTTATAGTACTGTAGACCCTAAACCCAACTCGCCCTGAAACGGAGTTCTCCTGCCAAATTTATGATTAACCTCTCTAGCCAAAACTATATTCCCTTTCTTGTCCCCTCTGACCTCAATCCTGTGTTAAATAAGCTCTAATCAACCAGTCAGATGACTAAAACTGCTGTTGTTGATAACATTCTTAATGTACAACAGACCCAGGTTGTTTCCCCAGGGCAAGATGAGCTAACAGACTCCCGCCCCCCTGCCCTGGTCAAGGTCAGTCATGGACCACCAGACCAGAGACTCCTAAAGCACAGACACCCTGACTCCTGGAACTATGATTAAGAAGCATCACAAGATGACGATTAACTCCGGCTTTTTTTTTCTTACCCTTTAAAAATCCCTAACTCAAAGACCAAGTTGGAATGGATCTGAGGTTTGTCTCCCACTCCCTTGCTTGGAGTCCTACAATAAACCCTTACTTTGCTGCAAACACCCAGGGTCAGAGTTTGGCTTTCTGCATAGCAGGGATAGGAGATCAGTGCTCAGTTACAACCAGAGCAGTCCAAACCCGTCTTGTTCAAGTGTCACCTGTACTCTCTAAAAAGGGCAAATTCAGCTTTAGTAAACATTTTAAATATAAGAATATTGTGGACAAAAAAAAAAAAAGTTCTCTGCCATTTCAAGTAAACAAAGAATGTTGCAGCCATCCAGCCATGAGCCATTGCAGCTACCCCCTATGGTGTGCCCTGAGGGGAAAAACAGGATACTGGCCCTAGATAGTTAAGATTCATATCAAAGGAATAATTGCATGGAGCCCAGACTCTTGCAATTTCTCATACATAAAAAAGCACTAAAATCATTAACTTGAGATGTCTGTTTTTTGTGATTAGCAGTAATCTTTTGAGGCTTGACTTCATGTTTTTGTTTTTTTGGTTTTTCAGAAAAAACTCCTATACATGCTAGCCACTCCCTTACCTCTTTGGAATAGTTCATCGGATCTACCTGAGAAACTGTATCCCAGGCTATACTCCTCAGTAATGGCCTGAATAAAACAAACATCATTTTCAACTTTTAAGTTGTGCATTTTCTTTAGTCAACAATATCAAACACAACTGGCTAAGATTTTCTGAACTGTTCTGAAACTGAAAGCATTATGTGACTTAAAAACTCAAAGACTGGGCTTCCCTGGTGGTGCAGTGGTTGAGAGTCCGCCTGCCGATGCAGGGGACACGGGTTCGAGCCCTGGTCCGGGAAGATCCCACATGCCGCGGAGCAACTGGGCCCGTGAGCCACAACTACTGAGCCTGCGCGTCTGGAGCCTGTGCTCCGCAACGAGAGAGGCCGCGATAGTGAGAGGCCCGTGCACCGCGATAAAGAGTGGCCCTCACTTGCCGCAACTGGAGAAAGCCCTCGCACAGAAACAAAGACCCAACGGAGCCAAATAAATAAATAAATAATAATTAAAAATGAATATCTGGTTAAAAAAAAAAAAAACCTCAAAGACTACTTCAGTTGTCTCTAAGTCCTGAATGAATATGAAGAACAAATTCTGTTGAGAATTGGGTTAATAGTTTCTTTGGCATTAATAACTTCCTCAGTTACACACCTTGTCTTTTATTCATGCCCTTTATATATGGAATTAAAAAGACTGTGACGTAGATGAAACAGTATTTTTACACTGATATTTGGAATATGAAATTAGATACATTTTTTTCCCCACTGGTGCATATTCTGATTTATTTGAATGATTTATCTGAATAATTGACAGTACCATCATCCTTTTCAGACTACAGCATGGTATGGTCATGGCAAACCATCGAATCATGATTTAAGCTGAACTTAAATTTTTACTTCTTAAATAATGTTACATAATACAGCATAGTGGCTAAGAACAATCGATTTTGAGCTAGACTCAGTGGATTATATATCAATAGATTATGTAGGGGAGCAAGGCTTGCCACCCCAAAATGTGTCTCTTTGGCAAGAGTATTAATTTAGGGTGATTATTTTCTAAAAACAGAAGACTCAGGAAGTCTTTCTTTTTACCTCCCTCTTAGCTGCCTAAAAAATTTAGATAAAGGCCCTGTTCCCAGAACAAAGCTATCACTAGAGATATCTGCAAAGAATAGGGACTAGGTGTAGGGGGTAGAGATCAGAATCCATTTTGTGTCCCATTGTCTCTTCACAGCCCAGCAAATATTTGTTTACCAAACATTTGCTTTTTCATCTCCATGTCAATTGCTTTCCTCCTCTTTGAAGTCCCAAACCAATACTTCCTCTTTTGCCTTCAGCAAAACATCCTCTTTTGCCTTTAGCTGAAGATGGTGTTTAAGGTGAGGGCTTAAGCCCATTTTGGTGAGTTCCTCAGTTTTTCTGGATCTCTCTCATGTATGTATGTTACTAAACTTTTGTTTGATTTTTTTCCTGTTAATCTGACTCATGTCAATTTAATTCTTTGCTCAGCTAGAGGAACCTAGAATGGTAGAGGAAAATTTCTTCCTCCTAGACAGAGTTATATCTCAGCTCTACCACTTACTATCAAGTATCTACACTCTTTGTATCAGTTTTTTGATCTGTAGAACAGGAATAATAATAGAAACAATGCCATGGGGTTGCTGTGGGAATCAAGAGTTATAAAGGTTCAAGACTCACCTGGCATGTAGTAAGTGCTCAATCAGTGTTAGTAATTAATTATTAACCTTTAGTTGATTTTGCCATAATGCCTCTTTATAGAGTCAAATAACTAAATAATGCCAAAATTATTCAGTGTCTTCATCATCTTTTATCAATTTTAAAAATACAACTTTTTTTTACTGTTAAAAAGTCAAAATACAATTGTTTATACAGTTACATCAATTTAAAACTCTATATGGTGAACTTTCCCTCTGACCTTACACTAAAAGAAAACTGCCTATTTTTTCCAATAGAATCCTATCTAATATGCCCATCATGACACTCTCTTGTTGGCTTTATATGCTTTGTTTTGTAACTATTCAAAAGGAAAGCAAACCCTGTTCATTGTTTTCCTTTAATCAAAATCTTTAGGCATTCTGATATGGATTGCATTAAATCTGTAGGTTGATTTCGGTCATCTGGGTTCATAATTTGGGTTCATAATTTTTCCAATCCATGAACACAGGATATCTTTCCATTTATTGGTATCATTTTCAATTTCCTTCAACAATGTCTTACACTTTTCAGAGTGTTGGCCTTTTACCTCCTTGGTTAAATTTATTCCTAGATATTTTATTCTTTTCGATGCAATTGTAAATGAGATTTTTTTTTACTTTCTCTTTCTGATAGTTCATTATTAGTGTATAGAGAAGCAACCGATTTCTGTATAGTAGTCTTGTATCCTACAACTTTACTGAATTCATTTATTAGTTCTAATAATTTTTTTGGTGGAGACTTTAGGGTTTTCTATATGTAGTATCATGTCATCTGCAAATAGTGACAGTTTTACTTCTTTTCCAATTTGGATGCCTCTATTGCTTTTTCTCACCTATCTGCTGCGGCTAGGACTTCATGACATTTTTCATAGAAATAGAATAATCCTAAAATTTGTATGGAACTACAGAAGACCCTGAATAGCACAGGCAATCTTGAGAAACAAAGCTAGAGGTATCATACTCCCCTCAGACTATACTACAGACTTCAGTTTATACTAATGACTTCACACTGTACTACAAAGTTACAGTAATCAAAACAGTACTGGCACAAAACAGACACATAGATCAACGGAACAGAACAGACAGCCCAGAAATAAACCCATACATATATGGTCATTAATCTACAACAAAAGAGGCAAAAATATACAATAAGGAAAAGACAGACTCTTTAATAACGGGTATTGAGAATACTGGGCAGCCACATGTAAAAGAATGAAATTAGAACATTTTCTCATGCTATATGCAAAAATAAACTCAAAATGGATTAAAGACCTACATGTAAGACCAGAAACGGTAAAACTGCTAGAAGAAAACATTGGCAGTACACTCTTCGACATGAGTCTTAGCAATATTTATTTGGATCTGTCTCCTCAAGCTAGGGAAACAAAAGCAAAAATAAACAAATGAGACCTAACTAAACTGAAAAGCTTCTGCACAGGGAAGGAAACCATCAACAAAAAACCCCTACAACCTACTGAATGGGAGAAGATATTTTCAAATGATAATATCTAAGAAGGGATTAATATCCAAAATATGTAAGGGGCTCATACAACTCAATATCAAAAAACAAACAATCTGATTTAAAAATGGGCAGAACACCTGAAGAGACATTTTTCCAATGTCCAACAGGCACATGAAAAGATGCTCCACATCATTAATCATCGGGGATATGCCAACCAAAACCTCAGTGAGATACCACGTCACACCTGTAAGAGCTGTTGTCTTCAAAAAGGCAACAAATAACAAATGTTGGCAAGGATGTGGGAAAAGGGTACGCCTCATGCACTGTTGGTGGGAATGTAAATTGGTGCAGCCACTGTGGAAACAGTATGGAGATTCCTCAAAAACTAAAAATAGAACTACCATATGATCCAGCAATTCCATTCCTGGGTATATATCCGAAGAAAACAAAAACACTAATTCAAAAAGATACATGCATGCCAGTGTTCATAGCAGCATTATTTATAATTGCCAAGATACGGAAGCAGCCTAAGTGCCCATCAACAGATGAATAGATAAAAAAGATGTGGCATATATATACAATGGAGTATTAGCCATAAAAAATGAAATTCTGCCATTGGCAACAACGTGGCTGGACCCAGAGAGTGTTATGCTAAGTGAAGTAATTCAGACAGAGAAATATAAATACTGTATATTTTCTCTTATATGTAGAATATAAAAAATAAGATAAGCAAATGACAAACAACAAAACAGAAACAGCCTCACAGATACAGAAAACAAACTAGTGGTTATGAAGGATGAAGGGTAAGAGGAGGGGCAAGATAGGGGAAGGGGATTAGAGATGCAAACTAGTAGGTCTAAAATAAATAAGATACAAGGATATGTTGTACAGCACTGGGAATATAGCCAATATTTTATAATAATTTTAAATGGCAGATACTCTATAACAATATTAAATCACTATGTCGTAAATCTAAAACTAATATTGTAAATCAACTATACTTCAACAACAACAAAAATGTTTGGGCAAGTGTGCTTTGTGATAGTAAATGTTTTCATCCCCATTTTAACAGATTTTTTTCTTTGATGTTTTACTTTCCTTAGTAAATGATTGCTTGTCTGCCTTAGCTACATATCATTGAGATCTGATTAGGAAGAGTATACCAGAAAAATAAAGTAAGGCATCCTTTTAAAAGCAACATAACCCTGATTACAGGGTTAAATATTTTAATAATTTTCTCCAAATAAAGTATTAGTTGTTTCACTCAGAATAGCAACAATAATAAAGTTGATGATGATACTGATGATGATATTAATAAAAAACACCAACTATTTGTTATGGAAATGTAACTGTTAAGGATACATTTCAATCCTTTCAAATATCCTATATCTTATAAGGTAAAAAAAGGTGAAAAGATGAAATTTTGACTCTAAATGATTAACTTAAAACTATAAAATGGCATAGATACCAAGGTGCTTAGGGACAGCATCAGGTTTCAAACCCAAAATTATTTTCAATCAAATGTATTGAAAGCCATGTTAGAAAATTAAGAAGCTGTATGGCTGAAAACAGATTTTATGGTTTGTCTCTCTTGGGCTTTGATTTAAGTCTCAGCTCTGCTACTTTTCATTGAGACATATAAATGGTAAAATTAAGATAGAAACTACCAATGTTTAATACATAGGATTTTGGGGGATGGAGGCAAAAACAGCAACCCATGTGGAATAAGGTTGGCCCAAATGAGGAATTCATTAGAAAGCTTGCCTAAAGGAACTCAAGAACACAGGCTTGCAGTCCTTCAACTTTCACAATTTTATGTATCTGCTTGATTCTCTGCTACTGACCATTTGTTTCTTTCTTTCTCTCATTATGCAGCTCCTTTGATTACATCCCATGGTGTCGGCCAGCAGCAGGAAGCTGAGAGCGTCCTTTTCTGATCTCAAGTTCAACAATCTCTGCAAAAACCTGTAACTAGTCTAATGTAATCAGGTTCCCTGCATCCCCCTTCTCCAGCCAGTTCCAGTGGTCAGGTGATGGGATTTTAAAATAAGATAACACCTTTCAATGGACCACATGGTATGAATGACTATCTCCTCTAGAAGAAGGTGTGTACTACTGCCCTGAGTGACTAAACATGACTTGTCCAAACTACAAGGTATTTGTCAAAAAAGAAAAAGAATATATTTTAACAATTAGTATAAGATGATCTATAACTTTTAGATATTTAGACATTTTGAATATTTACAGTCTTAACCTAAGACTGCCAATGTTGGGTGGGCAGATGGGGTGTTGTTGGTTGAAATCATTTTGCTAATTTGGAAACAATATTTAAATGTTAGCTGTTAAAACAAAAAAAGACATTTAACTAGGCCAGTGGTTCTCAACATTTACTGCATGTTAAATCCACTAGGGAGTTTAAAAGAAAATACCGATGTCTGGGCCTTACCTTCCTCACCTCTCTGAATTCTGATTTTATCAGTTCAAGATACGTTCTGAGATTTGGTATTTCTGGTTTAACTCTTTGGGTGATTGAAATTTGGATTCAGGATTATTAATTATTGGTCTAGAGACCAACCAGTGGTGTTCGAACATTAGCATGAGTCACCTGGAAGGCAGGCTATTAAAATATACATTGCTGGGCTCTACTCTTCAAGTAGATGTTTTATTCATTAAGTCTGAGGTGGAGCCCAAGAAGTCACATATCTAACATGTTCCCAGGCGTGCGTAAGCTGTTGGTCTGGGGACCACACTTTGAAGACCACAGAAGTGAATAAATAAATCTTAAACTTTTGAAGGTGAGAGAACATTTCTTAAAAAATTAGAAATGCTACTGACATTCCCTACCCTCAAAAAATGTATATACACTGAAAATATTACAAATAATTTTACACATTTCACAAATTTACTGAAGTTCGTCCATTGATCAAGGAGTTCAAACATTTGAGGCCACAACCCTAGATTCAAAGAATTTATTATAACATCATCTATTCTTTTAGCTCGAAAATTCAATGTCATAATTAGCCTTTGGAAAATAATGCATTTTGTTATGAGTCAAAAGTAAAAGAATTAGACTAACATTGAAGAAATTATATTGGAAAATGATGTAAGTTTTGAAATACATAAAATACTGTTGAAGCTTTAGATTAAAAATTAATATTGTTCTCAGATTACTGTTTTATTTTTCAAATTTATACTTTGCCTACTTTAGCATAGGAACTAAGTTTAATCCAGTGATAGATAAAATTGTCTTCAAGTTTTCTTTAATAAATCTAAACATTTCATAGATATCCTTAAAATGATCTATTCCACACTTCAGTATTTTATACATTTTTGACTTATTAACAATATTTATTGAGAGTCAAGGCACATACTTGGTGCCGGGATATCACAGTGAAATAAACAGGCATTCTCCTGGCCATAAGGGAACTTAATTTATGAATGATTTTCACATGAAAAGGCTTTTGCATTTCCAAACTCTTTTCACTATGTTTTCAAACTTGTACCAACAGCATAAACTCAGTCTCTTAAAGAAATATTTCAAAAGACTTGCCTATTATTATGTTTTGATATTAGTGGTAAATAAATTTTGAACAAGTTAGTAACAAATGGTAACTGTTCAGTGCTGAAGACACACATGATATAGACAGATATTATAAATGCTTGCAATATATTTTGGACTCTAATGCTTTATCAATGTTATGCTGAATTCTATGCTGAGAAAATATCTTTTAACTTATGAAGTCTAATTTTTTGGTTATTGAAATATATTCAACAATGGCACTACAAATACAATATGGTAATAGATTCCAAAATAATTTGATCTACACAGAGACGTCTCAGTAGTAAGGTTTAGTACGTTAAGCAAAACGTAATTGCATAAAGAAATGCACCTGCTGATGTAGTGTTAATTAGACAGTCATGTTCTACACATCACTGCTAGCTTTGCTTCATAGAGCTACAGAAATTGCTACTTTTGAACTTGATAAATTTTTCTTTCCTCACTTAGCTTTTAATTTCCTTCTAACAGTGCCTATACAGTTCCAGTATTACAAACCACTGTTGCCTGGTATATTTATATTCCTTTTATTTATTTTGTTTTAACTTTAGGAAGAACAAAGGCCTCATCTCATATCAGTTTCATATATTGTTTTGGTCAAGCCTGATTGAGTCACTCAAAGGCAAACTGAAGATCATAATAAGCAGTCAGAAATGCCAATATTAGGTTAAAGTCTTTGTTTTCATTTAATCTTTGCTGCTCTTCTAACTTTATGTAAAACAAATTCACAATTTATTTTCTGTACCTGAAAGAATGCCTAGACTATAGTAGGGTCATAATTTTAAAATATATTTTATTTTTTAAATTTACTTAAAATTATTTTTAAATCAATATTATTTTTATTTATTAGACTATATAAAAAATGGATGAATGGATGAATGAATATTTTTAAGGACATACGTAAATTAAAAATAAGGCTTTATTCTCCCTGTGAAAATGAGAGATTTCCCTCCCCTCTATTTTCTCAGAGCTTTTACCTTAGAAAACTTGTAATTTTAAGTACTTCCTCATTTCTTTGAAATGTATGTAAATCCTTCTGAAAACTAGACAGGACTTTTGTCACCTGGCCTTTTGTAGCTTACAGCCTAGGAATGACTTCCTCAAGGATCTGGGCAACATCCCTTTGAAATGTAAACATTGAGGAAGATAGAACCCCTATTTCCCCATGTCTGTGGGAGGGTAGGAGCTGAACTTTGTTGGGTACCTTTCTCCAAGTTACAAAACTACCTCCTGTCATAAAGATATAACAAGTTTATTTCTGCTCTGAATTAAGCCAATTAGCTAACACAGATGGTCACCCCAATTACCAGGTAAATTTAGGATGAAGTATGTGTGACAAATGGTGCTGTCAACTCCTCTTATTTGAGGATTAGTTAATGTTTATCTTGAGAGCATGTATGTAATGGGTTATGTCTCCTTGGCTATAAAAATGTGTGAGGTTTCCTTCTGTCTTCGTAATCTCTTACCAGACTGCCTGGGATGTACATCACATTCTGCTTTAATACATATTCAATAATAAAAGTGTTCTCTTTACTACAATTGTGGAGAAGATTTCTGGAGTGGAAGATTTTTCTTTTAATTATTTCCCTCAACAATTTTTACTATGAGCAAGAGTATCTCCCTTGATATTTATAACCCAAAGCTTATAGAAGAAAGTTCTATTATAGCACCTCTCATACTTTCATGAGCTAAAGGCCCTGGTATGGGCCTTATAAAATAACAGTTCAGGTCCTGCACACTGAACACAGAATTTCCCCTAACCAATGGCTTTATTTATATATTTGATCAACAGGAAGCTACTTTAAGACAGATTCATTAATTCCAATTTCTCTTACCAATGTCTTTAAACTTTACTTTTTTTAATTATTATTAATCACACTACAGAGCTTATTTGAACTGAGATAAACTATGTTGCTAAACCAAAAATAAATTGAATAAAATGATAAATACAAACAAAAAGACTCATGGGAACACTTCCTAAAGACTTACATGCTTAATAAAAAAGGACAGCTTCTCAACAGGCTTAGGAAGAACAAAGGCAAACACCAAAGCAGACCAGACTTCAGAGCCAGAGCACAGCTGCTAGAAATAGCAAGATTTTCTGCCTTAGGAACTCAGAAATAGACTGATTTGTCTTCTTCAAATTCTTCCCCCATTTATGAAAAACTACCACCTTGGCTTGGCACTAAAGGAAACTTCTGAACATCTAAATTTAACAGAGAAATAAACAGGAAAGTATCTAGCTCATGTATTAAGCCCTGGAATTCAGAGCAGCAACCTCATTATCAAGCTTCTTATTTTTGTATGTGCAACCCTATAACTTTAAAAAAATTACATACAAGTATTATTACTTATTCATTCCACTTTATTCCCCCATAAATTCTTAGAGTAAAAAAGACAAATCT
The DNA here is from genome assembly GCF_059928025.1 of Delphinapterus leucas. Taxonomy (NCBI): domain Eukaryota; kingdom Metazoa; phylum Chordata; class Mammalia; order Artiodactyla; family Monodontidae; genus Delphinapterus; species Delphinapterus leucas. Next base: position 48,189,343 of record NC_143139.1, read on the forward strand.
AGGTAATATCACCATGGACCAGCATGTATTTACGTTTAAATACTACCAATGGAATGACTAATGTCCATGATACTAAAGTAAAACTGAAAGCAAGGGGAAAAGTAAAATAAAATAAAATAAAGGGAGGTTGTAAGTTTTCCAAAGCCTTCCACACTTTGGCCAGGATCTATCCTTTCAACCCTCTTTCAAATATCACCACTTGATTCTCTTTATTGTTCAATTAAACCAAATTATTTGATGGCTTAAAATACATTTCTCATGTCCCTCCCTTTGCACTTTGGCGCATCGTCTCTCTTCAGGTGGATGTCCTTCTCCCATCTCCAAATCTTCAAATAATATGATTCTGTATTAATACCTTCATTACAAAATTTACTTATCTACATGAATGTGTTGGTGCTTTATATTCCCTATGATACTGTAAATCCTTGTAGGCAGAATCTGTGATTTGTTTTCCTTAATTCAGAAAAACAAGAAGGGGAGACAGAATGGGATACTTACTGCCCTGATAGCCAGATAAACTGCATATAAGTAATGCCTCAAATGTTATCCACTCCACATTTTTCTAATTCAAGATGCAAGAAAAAAAATGATACTGTAATTGTTTTTACTTCACATAAGCATATTCAGACATGCAAACAATTTCTTGTCACAGTCATGGATTACCTTGCAAATTTTTTTTCTATTATGCCTCAGAACTTTGCAGTAGGCAGGGACTGCTTCTTTTATGATTATTAGCATCATGCATAATATTTTATTATGATCATGATGGATCTATTACAACAGCCAAAATAACAATTCTACTGAAATTATTATAAATTGTAAAAATCGTTTTTCAATATATTAAATCAGATGAAAACTATAGTTTTGTAAACCAGATGCTGGAAATGAATGTGAGGAGCTAAAATATGATTGTTTTATTGAATTTGTTGTATTAAAGTTTGTTTTTGTTATTAAATATATTTTATGAATTCAAACAAAAAAGTCAATACTCTATAGATATAATGATGCCCCAAAAGACTTTTCAGAGTTTAGAGGCCTCTGCATTGAGAGAATATTTCAAAAGGTTGAGTGAGAGAATTTCTAAAAATAACACCTGAAAGCAAGTGCTTTTCAAATATTTTTCTGAGAATACGGAATTTAAGCTTATACCACTAGCAAAAAATAGTATAAACTTCTTTTAAAAACCTCTATATTTTCAACAGAAAGGGAGAAAGGAAGGATAAATGAAATGGCTTAATAGCAAATGGGAAACCATATTTTAATAAACCAATCAAAATATGAGAAAACATCTTATGGCTAAAAACTGTTTTTATTTTCCAAAAAGCAAAGAAAGATTTCTAGGGAAAAGTAGTAACCTAAGTACACACATATATATTTGATTCTCCACTCCATTCCCACCCCAATATCACCCTTTAAAGGAAATTACCTACTAAATTTCTTTTTTTTTTTTTTTTTTTTTTTGTGGTATGTGGGCCTCTCACTGTTGTGGCCTCTCCCGTTGTGGAGCGCAGGCTCCGAACGCGCAGGCTCAGCAGCCATGGCTCACGGGCCCAGCCACTCCGCAGCATGTGGGATCTTCCCGGACTGGGGCATGAACCCATGTCCCCTGCATCGGCAGGCGGACTCTCAACCACTGCGCCACTAGGGAAGCCCTAAATTTTAAAATAGGAGAAACTCTTCACTAGCTATGGAAATTGACAGAGATATCAAAATAATATCACTTCAATAAAGTTTCGCTAGATAGAAGGTAGAGAAGACTAGATTACGCCTGAAACCCTTGGGTTACATTCTTTTTGTTAGAATTTACTTCTGAGGATCTTAAACCAACTAACATACTTTATGTTGTGGTGAGCATGGACTAGAGGCAGGATTGGTCTCTGAGTTCCATTTAAAGCCTAAAAAGTAGGCTTTGAAAAGTAATATAATCTGAGAGTGATATTGGTTGTAAGAGCATAGTAATTGCCAAAAAAACAAACTCTCATATGCTTAAATCAGTTTGGTTAATCTTAACCTGCCACCAACTAGGTTCTATCTGACAGAATTAGCTACTCTAGTCAGAGGACCAAGGACAGTGAGAGAGGGAGTAGCAGGGATGCAGTTGCTCGAAAGATGTAATTAATAAAGGGAGTACAGGTCTCCATGGACAAGAATATTGGAATTGATGTCCAGTAATATTAGATAAGAAACTTTAACAGCAGTTTTAATAGTGGAGATAAAGCGGATCTATCATTATTGGCAGATGACAAAATTGTCAATCTGACTCAACTGAAAAATGATTACAAATAATAAGAGAATTCAATAAGATCACAGGATAAAATACCAAAACATAGAACTTTTGTATAAATAATGAGTAACTAGATAATTTTCCACCTTTATTGAGATTATTACTAAAATAGGATTAGTTAACACTACCGTCTCCTCACATAATTACCTTTTGTTTACGACTTATTCCCTTTATTCACTATAGTCACAATGCTGTACATTACATTCCCAGAACTTATTCATCTTATAACTGGAACTTTGTACCTTTTGACTAACAACTTCCTATTCCCCACATTCCCCAGCCTCTGGCAACCACCATTCAATTCTCTATTTCTATGAATTTGTTTTTTTTAGACTCCACATATAAATGAGATCATACAGTATTTGTGTTTCTTTGTCTGACATATTTCACTGTGCATAATGCCCTCCAGGTCCACCTGTGTTGTCACAAATGGTAAGATTTCCTCCTTTCTCATGGCTGAAAATATACTACATTGTATAGGTACATTCAGAAATTCTATATCAATTGTGTGTGTGTGTGTGTGTGTGTGTGTGTAAAATACATTCCTCTGTACATAGACACATAGTCTGGTTCCATATTGTGGCCACTGTGAAGAAAGCTGCAATGAACATAGGAATGCAAATATCTCTAAGATACTGATTTAACTTTCTTCCAGTATACATCCAGACGAGGCACTGCTGATCATACGGTGGTTCTATTTGTAATCTCTTGAGCAATCTCCCCCTCCATACTATTTTCTGTAGTGGCTGCACCAATTTAGATCCCCACCAAGAATGCAGAAAGGTTCCCTTTTCCCCATTCCCTCTCCAACACTTTTCATCTCTTGTCTTTTTGATGATAGCCATTCGAACAGGTATAAAGTGATATCTCATTGTAGGTTTGATCTGCATTTCCCTCATGATTAGTGATGTTGAACATCTTTTCCTGTTCCTGTTGGCTATCTGTATGTCTTCTTTGGAAAAATGCCTATTTAGGTCCTCTGTCCATTTTTTTAATCAAATCATTTGCTTTTTGCTATTGAGTGTTTGAGTTAATATATTTTGGATAGTAACTCCTTATCAGATAGATGGTTTGCAAATATTTTCTCCCATCCAATAAGTTGCCTCACACGTATGGTCAACTAATATTTGATAAGGGAGCCAGAAACACTGAGTGAGGAAAGAATACTCTCTTCAATAAATGATGTTGGGTAAACTAGTAATCACACGCAGAAGACTGAAACTGGACCCCTATCTCACACCACTCACAAAATTTAACGCAGAATACGTTAAAGACTTAACATAAGACATGAAATCTAAAACCCCTAGATGAAAACACAGGAAAAATCTCTTTGACACTGGTCTTGAAAAGGTTTTTGGGGTATGACACCAAAAGCAAAAGCAACAAAAGCAAGGTTGGTTTGCAAACTGGCCTCTGTACTTAGAGAGCAAAAAGAAACTGAAGGAAAGGACAGACCCCTTCAGATTGGTAGGTGGCAGTTTTAATGAGCAAGGGCACTTACAGAGAAGGCTTGTCTTGGATGGCCACAAGATGAGTAGACCTGTTCACCATAATCTTTAAAGTTTATAGAGAAGACTTAACTGGGTTCAATCATGTATTCAGTCCAGATGGTCTCAACCACACCTTATTCTTTTAAGGCTATGTCCTTGAAACAGCTCCTAGTGCAGGAATGGTGGGTGGAACATACATTCCAAGGACAGGGGAGGAGGTAAGGAGTCTCCGACTGCATGGGTCCAGCCTTGCAGGTCACCCACCTGTCATATCCTCTGGATGACCTCCTCCAACAAGCAAAAATAGACAAGTGGGACTACATCAAACTAAAAAGCTTCTGTACAGCAAAAGGAACAACCAACTAGGTAATTTAATTAAAAATCCAAAAGATGGATAAGATCTAGATAGTTACTTTAGCAAAATGATCATAATGAATATAAGGAAAGACAGAGACAGAACAATTTGATGAAATGTCATGAAATGAGGAGATGACCATAACTTAGGATAACACCAAACAATAACCACAAACTTTGAAAATAATCTGTTATTAGTTTGTTATTAAATAAAGAATGAAACTATTACTTATCCAAGAGGCACAAAAAAAGTAGGTTAGGGTTAAAATATGTAAAGCTTCATAGGGAAAAAGGGTACATATCTTCAGCAACATTACTGAGTACTAGACTGTATGTGAAACTAAAAGCCACACCCTCTAATCACAGTGATGCAAACATCACCATACAGTGAAAAATCCCTTTTATCTTCCCACCTACTCCCCTTCACCTGTCAGTTCTTTTAATAGAGGTTTACCTTCCACATACATTCCCACACGTTAAAAATCAACGGAAAAATATTTTAACTAGCAATCTAAATGAACTAATTCAGTCCAAATGTCAGGGAAAAAAACAACTTGTCATCGGAAAACTTCACTATGAACAATTCTTTCAAGTTTGAACCAGCCAAACAGTAAATTAAGATAAAAATTCTGAGGAGTTGAAACAAATATAATCCTTCAAATGCACTTCCTTTTTTCCTTTGGAAGATTCTCAGGTTTTCATAATTAACTATATTTTAAGGAAAATAATTGTCAGTCTAATATTTGCTACATATGGATATTTTGGTCACACAAATAATAAATACCTTTAAAAAATCCGTAGTATCTCATTCCTGGATCCCACTAAGTTTTGCACTTTAAGAGACCAAACTCAAACGAAACAGAGTAATTTTATGACCAACCTGGGAAGCTATAGATATTTACGGCAACTTATTCCAAGGTAATAGCATTGAAGATTCAGTCAATAAATAACAATAATTCATATTATTGAACATATGTAGATATTCTCTAAAATAAATGAAACTTTACTTTTAGAAACTATTCCAGGTGCATAGGGCTCATTTATCTTTTTCTTTTATTTTTCCAATAGACAACTTATTAGGTGTTCTAGAGAGAAATTATGACACAAACAGATTTAAACAGTAAGGGCTGTTTCTTATCTCACATAATACAGACTCTAAGGTTAAGTTAGTACAGGACTGGTTACTTGGAAGACTAAAAGACACTGTTGAAAACCTAAGTTTTGGTCAGATTGCCTTTCATCATCACAAGATGCAGAACTTACAAGCATCAAATCTGGACAAAACATTATTCTGAAGAAGGTGTTGCGTTTTGTATGTCTGATTTTAGATGTGAGTGAAGTACACATAAAATACCTCCCACCTGCCATACAGTTTTCTCATGAATTATTAACCAAACTTTTATCATAGGTCACCTTTAAATTCAATTCAAAAAGCTAATTCAAGATTAGGATTTAGCCCTGATGAGGGAGTAGAGTCAATTTCATCCCAACTGAGTTTCTACTAAAAAAGAATAAAATATTTAAATAAAAAGTAATATGGGGCTTCCCTGGTGGTGCAGTGGTTGAGAGTCCACCTGCCGATGCAGGGGACGCGGGTTCGTGCCCCGGTCTGGGAGGTCCCACATGCCACAGAGAGGCTGGGCCCGTGAGCCATGGCCACTGAGCCTGCGCGTCTGGAGCCTGTGCTCCGCAACGGGAGAGGCCACGGCAGTGAGAGGTCCGCGTACCGCAAAAAAAAAAAAAAAAAAAGTAATATGTCTTCACCCAGGGCAACTCACAATGTTTATAATATAATATCCCATATTGATAACATCAAAACTCACTAACTTTAATTTCCTCTGAAGAATTAAAGAAATTAAAGAGTTCTGACATGGGTGCCAAAAGATTTCATCCAGGATCTGCCATTCTTCAGTCACATAACCTTTGATAAGTTTTTAATCTTTCTTTAAACTGGATTTGCATATTTGTAAAATGAGACTAAAATTAATAGTCCTACATACTCTTTAGATGTTGAGGATAGAATAGATAAGGTGTTTCGATTCAGTTTATAAATTATAATATGTTGTATAAACCTGAATTATAATTATTAGTTAAGCCTTACTCATATCAGGACTATCAATTTTCACTGCCAGTGAGGAAACAAGTTGGCAGTGGCAAAGTAGTGAAGAGGAGGCTATTCAACAACATGTATTTAGGCAGAAGAATATCACAGAAATTTTCTTCTTTGTACCTCTGCAATTGCACTGATTTCAGCCCCAGGATGTTTTATCATATAAGTTCACTGAGCAACAGTAGTAGTAGCTGTTGTTTGTGGTTGTCAGTAAATACACAAACACAAATGAAAAAAGAGCAAAAGAACCAAGTTTGTATAAGCAGTGTGCTATGTGAATCCTCTGTACATAGAGAGAAGATGAATAGATTAATAAAACCCAGGCATGACTTTAAAGAAATTCTGCAATGTAGTTGAAGAGACAACCATGTACACATATAATGCTTATGAAGCCATAGAGTGTGATAGAAGTTAAGCACATGGAGTCAGGAAGATTTCGATTCATGTCCCAGCTCTGGCAAAGACTGTCTTTTTAACCTTGGTCAATGTATTTTGTATTTCCTTTTGTTTTTAATATATCTTTATTGGAGTATAATAACTTCACAATACTGTGTTAGTTTCTGTTGCACAACAAAGCTAATCAGCCATATGCATACACATGTCCCCATAACTCCTCCCTCTTAAGCCTCCCTCCACCCTCCCTATCCCACCACTCTAGATCACCGCAAAGCACCCCAAGCCAATCCCCCTGTGCTATGCTGCTGCTTCCCACCAACCATTTTACATTCAGTAGTGTATGTATGTCGATGCTACCCTCACTTCGCCCCAGCTTTGCCCTCCCACCCCATGTCCTCAGGTACATTTTCTATGTCTATCTCTTTATTTGTGCCCTGAAACTAGGGTCATCAGAACCTTTTTTTTAGATTCCATATATATGTGTTAGCATATGGTATTTGCTTTCCTTTTGGGGACTTACTTCACTCTGTATGACTCTAGGTCCATCCACCTCACTACAGACAACTCAACTTCATTTCTTTTTATGGCTGAGTAATATTCCATTTCATATACGTGCCCCACCTTCTTTAACCATTCATCTGTCTATGGACACTTAGGTTGCTTCCATGTGCTGGCTATTGTAAATAGTGCTGCAATGAACATTGTGGCACATGCCTCTTTTTGAATTATGGTTTACTCAGGGTATATGCCCAGTAGTGGGATTGCTGGGTCATATGGTAGTTTTATTTTTACGTTTTTAAGGAACCTCCACACTGTTTTCCATAGTGGTTGTATCAATTTATATTCCCAACAACAGTGCAGGAGGGTTCCCTTTTCTCCACACCCTCTCCAGCATTTATTGTTTGTAGATTTTTTGATAATGGCCATTGCAACCAGCATGAGGTGATACCTCATTGTAGTTTTGATTTGCATTTCTCTAATAATTAGTGATGTTGAGCATGTTTTCATGTGCCTCTTGGCCGTCTGTATGTCTTCTTTGGTGAAATGTCTATTTAGGTCTTCCACCCACTTTTTAACTGGATTGTTTGTTTTTTTGATATTGAGCTCCATGAGCTGTCTGTATATTTTGGAGATTAATCCTTTGTCTGCTGTTTAATTTACAAATACTTTCTCCCATTCTGAGGGTTGTCTTTTTTGTCTTGTTTATGGCTTCATTTGCTGTGCAAAGCTTTTAAGTTTAATTAAGTGTCATTTGCTTATTTTTCTTTTTATTTCCATTACTCTAGGAGGCAGGTGAAAAAAGATGTTGCTGGGGTTTATGTCAGAACGTTTTTCCTAAGTTTTCCTCTAAGAGTTTTCTACTGCCTGGTCTTACATTTAAGTCTTTAATTCATTTGGAATTTATTTTTGTGTATGGTATTAGGTAGTGTTCTAATTTCATTCTTTTACATGTAACTGTCCAGTTTTCCTATGTATTGAGGAGGCTGTCATTTCTCCATTCTATATTCTTGCCTCCTTTGTCATAAATTAAGTGCCCATATGTGCATGGGTTTATCTTTGGGCATTCTATCTTGTACCATTGATCTATATTTCTGTTTTTGTGCCAGTACCATACTGTTTTGATGTATGTTTTGATGATGTACTGTAGCTCTGTAGTATAGCCTGAAGTTGGGGAGCCTGATTCCTCCAACTCCGTTTTTCTTTCTCAAGATTGCTTTTGCTGTTCGGGGTCTTTTGTGTTTCTATACAAACTGTAAAATTTTTTGTTCTAATTCTGTAAAGAATGCCATTTGTAGTTTGATAGGGGTTGCACTGAATCTGTTGATTGCTTTGGGTAGTACAGTCATTTTCACAATATTGATTCTTCCAATCCAAGAACATGGTATATTTCTCCATCTGCTTATGTCATCTTTGATTTCTTTCATCAGTGTTTTATAGTTTTCTGAGTACAAGTCTTTCGCCTCCTTAGGCAGGTTTATTCCTAGGTATTTTATTCTTTTTGTTGCAATAGTAAATGGGAGTGTTTCCTCAATTCCTCTTTCTGATTTTTTGTTGTTGGTGTATAGGAATGCCAGAGATTTCTGTGCATTAATTTTGTACCTTGCAACCTTACCAAATTCACTGATTAGTTCTAGTGCTTTTCTAGTGGCATCTTTAGGATTTTCTATGTACAGTATCACATCATCCGCAAACAGTGACAGTTTTACTTCTTCTTTTCCAATTTGCATTCCTTTTATTTCTTTTTCTTCTCTGATTGCTGTGACTAGGACTTCCAAAACTATGTTGAGTAAGAATGGTGAGAGTGGACATCCTTGTCTTTTTCCTCATCTTAGAGGAAATGCTTTCAGTTTTTCACCACTGAACATGATGCTTGCTGTGGGTCTGTCATATACGGCCTTTATTATGTTGAGGTAGGTTCCCTCTATGCCCATTTTCTGGAGAGCTTTTATCATAAACAGGTGTTGAATTTTGTCAAAAGATTTTTCTGCATCTATTGAGATGATCATATGGGTTTTATTCCTTAATTTGTTAATGTGGTGTATCACATTGATTGATTTGTGTATACTGAAGAATCCTTGCATCCCTGGGATAATTCCCACTTGATCATGGTGCATGATCTTTTTAATGTGCTGTTTGTTTCTGTTTGCTAGTATTTTGTTCAAGATTTTTGCATCTGTATTCATCAGTTATATTGGTCTATAATTTTCTTTTTTTGTGATATCTTTTTCTGGTTTTGGTATCAGAGTGATGGTGGCTTTGAAGAATGAATTTGGGAGCATTTCTCCCTCTACTATTTTTTGGAAGAGTTTGAGAAGGATCAGTGTTAGCTCTTCTCTACAGGTTTGACAGAATTCACCCGTGAAGCCATCTGGTCCTGGACTTCTGTTTGTTGGAAGACTTGTAATCACAGTTTCAATTTCATTACTTGTGATAGGTCTGTTTATATTTTCTAATTCTTCCTAATTCAGTCTTGGAAAATTGTACGTTTCCAAGAATTTGTCCATTTCTTTGTGGTTGTCCATTTTTTTGGCCTATAGTTGTTTGTAGTAGTCTCTTATAATCCTTCGTATTTCTGCAGTGTCAGTTGTGTCTTCTCCTTTTTCATTTCTAATTTTATTGATTTGCACCCTCTCCCTTTGTTTCTTGATGAGTCTGGCTAACGGTTTATCAATTTTGTTGATCTTCTCAAAGAACCAGCTTTTCATTTTATTGATCTTTATTTTCATTTTATTGATCTTTGCTACTGTCTTCTTCATTTCTATTTCATTTATTTCTACTCTGATCTTTATGATTTCTGTCCTTCTACTGACTTTGTTCTTTCTCTAGTTGCTTTAGGTGTAGGCTTAGACTGCTTACTTGAGATTTTTCTTCTTTCTTGAGGTGAGATAGAATTGCTATAAACTTCCCTCTTAGAACTACTTTTGCTGCATCTCACAGGTTTGGGGTCATCGTCTTTTTGTTATCATTTGTTTCTATGTATTTTTTTATTTCTTCTTTGATTTCTTCAGTGATCTCTTGGCTATTCAGAAGCACACTATTTAGCCTCCGTATATTTGTGGGTTTTTTACACTTCTTTTCCTGGAATTGCTTTCCAAACTCATGGCACAGTGGTCAGAAAAGATGCATGATACAATTTCAGTTATCTTCAATTTTCCGAGGCTTGATCTGTGACCCAAGATGTGATCTATCCTGGAGAGTGTTCCACGTGCACTTGAGAAGAAAGTGTATTCTGTCACTTTTGGGCGGAATATTCCATAAATATCAATTAGATACATCTGGTCTACTGTGTCATTTAAAGCTTGTGTTTCCTTATTTATTTTCTGTTTGGATGATCTATCCATTGGTGTAAGTGAGGTGTTAAAGTCCCCTACTGTTATTGTGTTACTGTTGATTTCTCCTTTCATGGTTGTTAGCACTTGCCTGATGTACTGAGGTGCTCCAATGCTGGGTGCATAAACATTTATAATTGTTATATCTTCTCCTTGCATTGATCCTTTGATCATTATGTAGTGTCGTCCCCCCTTGTCTCTTGCAACAGTCTTTAAGTCTCTTTCATCTGATACGAGTATTGCTAACCCCGCTTTCTTTCGATTTCCATTTGCATGTAATATCTTTTCCCATCCCCTCACTTTCAGTCTGGATGTATCCCTAGGTCTGAAGTGTGTCTCTTGTAGACAGCATATATATGGGTCTTGTTTTTGTAACCATTCAGCCAGTCTGTGTCTTTTGGTTGGGGCATTTAATCCATTTACATTCAAGGATATTATTGATATGTATGTTCCTATTATCATTTTCTGAATTGTTTTGCATGTTTTTGTGGGTCTTTTTCTTCTCTTGTGTTTCCTGCTTAGAGAAGTTTCTTTAGCATTTCTTGTAAAGCTGGTTTGGTGGTGCTGAATTCTCTTAGCTTTTGCTTGTGTGAAAAGCTTTTGACTTCTCCATGAAATCTGAATGAGATCCTTGCTGGGTAGAGTAAACTTGGTTGTAAGTTTTTCTCGTTCATCACTTTAAGTATACCCTGCCACTCCCTTCTGGCCTGCAGAGTTTCCACTGAAAAAATCAACTGATAACCTTATGGGGATTCCTTTGTATGTTATTTTTTGTTTTCCCCTTGATGCTTTTAATATTTTTTCTTTTAATTTAATTTTTGTTAGTTTGATTAATAGGTATCTTGGTGTGTTTTTCGTAGGGTTTATCTTGTATGGGACTCACTGTGCTTCCTGGACTTGGGTGACTATTTCCTTTCCCATGTTACAGAAGTTTTCAACTATAATCTCTTCATATATTTTCTCAAACTCTTTCTTTTTCTCTTCTTCTGGGACTCCCATAATTTGAATGTTGGTGTGTTTAGTATTGTTCCAGACGTCTCTGAGATTGTCTTCAATTCTTTTCATACCTTTCTCTTTATTCTGCTACTCCTCAATTATTTCCACCATTTTGCCTTCCAGGTCACTTATTTGTTCTTCTGCCTCAGTTATTCTGTTACTGATTCCTTCTAGTGTGTTCTTCATTTCAGCTATTGTGTTGTTCATCTGTTTGTTTGTTCTTTAGTTCTTCTAAATCTCTGTTAAACATTTCTTGTATTTTCTCAATCAGTACCTCCATTCTATTTCTGAGAGTGTGGATAATCTTTACTGTCATTACGCTGAATTCTTTTTCCAGTAGATTGCCTATTTCCTCTTCATTTATTTGGTCTTGCAGGTATTTACTTTGCTCCTTCAACTGTGACATATTTTTTTGCCTTCTCATTTTTTTTTTTTTTCTATGAGTGAGATTGTGCTCTTGTCTTACTGGTTGTTTGGCCTGAGGCTTCCAACACTGGGGTTTGTAGGCTATTGGTAGAGCTCGGTCTTGGTGCTGAGATGAGAAACTCCATGAGACCTCACTCCAATGAATATTCCCTGGGGTCTGAGGTTCTCTGTTAGTCCAGTGGAATAACTGGACTCAGAACTCCCACTGCAGGAGCTTCGGCCCAACCCCCAGCACATGAACCAAGATCCCACAAGGCACCTGGGGTGGCAAAAAATAATAATAATAACAAAGTAAAAAATAAAAGTAGACTAGGGAACTAACAGATATGTTAGGAAGAATATAAAAATAAAAATATAGATGAGTCTACAACCAGAAGGTACAACAGTACCACAATAGTAAAAAAGAAGAAGAAGATAATCAAGACAATATGGTACTGGCACAAAAACAGAAATATAGATCAATGGAACAGGATAGAAAGCCCAGAGGTAAACCCACGCACATATGGTAACCTTATCTTTGACAAAGGAGCCAAGAATATACAATGGAAATAAGAAAACCTGTTGAGTAAGTGGTGCTGGGAAAACTGGACAGCTACATGTAAAAGAATGAAATTAGAAAAATTCCTAATACCATACACAAAATAAACTCAAAACGGATTAAAGACCTAAATGTAAGGCCAAACACTATAAACTCTTAGAGGAAAACATAGGCAGAACACTCAATGACATAAATCACAGCAAGATCCTTTTTGACCACCTCCGAGAGAAATAGAAATAAAAACAAAAATAAACAACTGGGACCTAATGAAACTTCAAAGCTTTTGTACAGCAAAGGAAACCATAAACAAGACCAAAAGACAACCCTCAGAATGAGAGAAAATACTTACAAATGAAGCAACTGACAAAGGATTAATCTCCAAAATATACAAGCAGCTCATGCAGCTCAATATCAAGAAAACAAACAACCCAATCCAAAAATGGGCAGAAGACCTAAATAGACATTTCTCCAAAGAAGATATACAGATTGCCAACAAACACATGAAAGGATGCTCAACATCACCAATCATTAGAGAAATGCAAATCAAAACTACAATGAGGTGTCACCTAACACTGGTCAGAGTGGCCATCATCAAAAAAATCTACAAACAATAAATGCTGGAGAGGGTGTGGAAAAAGGGAACCCTCTTGCACTGTTGGTGGGAATGTAAATTGATACAGCCACTATGGAGAACAGTATGGAGGTTCCTTAAAGAACTAAAAATAAAATTACCATATGACCCAGCAATCCCACTACTGGGCATATGCCCAGAGAAAACCATAATTCAAAAAGAGTCACGTACCAAAATGTTCATTGCAGCTCTATTTATAATAGCCAGGACATGGAAGCAACATAAGTGTCCATTGACAGATGAATGGATAAAGAAGATGTGGCACACACAGGCAATGGAATATTACTCAGCCATAAAAGGAAACGAAATTGAGTTATTTGTAGTGAGCTGGATGGACCTAGGGACTGTCATACAGAGTGAAGTAAGTCAGAAAGAGAAAAACAAATACGGTACGCTAACACATATCTAAAAAAAAAATGGTTCTGAAGAACCTAGGGACAGGACAGGAATAAAGACAGACATAGAGAATGGACCTGAGGACACGGGGAGGGGGAAGGGTAAGCTGGGACAAAGTGAGAGAGTGGCATGGACATATATACACCACCATATGTATAATAGATAGCTAGTGGGAAGCAGCTGCATAGCACAGGTAGATCAGCTCAGTGCTTTGTAACCACCTAGAAGGGTGGGATAGGGAGGGTGGGAGGGATACACAAGGAGGAGGAGATATGGGGATATATGTATACATATAGCTGATTCACTTTGTTATAAAGCAGAAACTAACACACCATTGTAAAGCAATTATACTCCAATAAAGATGTTTAAAAAAAAAGAAGAAAAAAAGGGGTGGTGGGGGGGGGGCTTCCCTGGTGGCGCAGTGGTTGAGAGTCCGCCTGCCGATGCAGGGGACACGGGTTCGTGCCCTAGTCTGGGAGGATCCCACATGCCGCGGAGCGGCTGGGCCCGTGAGCCATGGCCGCTGAGCCTGCGCGTCCGTAGCCTGTGCTCCACAACGGGAGAGGGCACAACAGTAAGAGGCCCGCGTACCACTAAAAAAAAAAAAAAAAAAAGGTGGGGGGAAGGTCTTGGCTGTGGAGCGCGGGGCCAATGCTCAGGACCCACAGGGCTGTTAAAGGCCCTGGGTTCTGTGGGGGGTGGTGTTTAGGCTCAAAGAACAGAAGGGGCCCAGGCGTGCCCCCCACTCCTGGTCTCAGAGGGCAGGGGACATCACTTTTGAACCCAGCAGGCTTCCTGGGCTCGAGTGGGCAGGGCAAACACCCTACTCTCCTCTCCTGCTCCTCCTGGATGGCTCCTCCCGCCTGCCTCTTCTGATCTCCCTGGCCTCCTTCCTATGCCCCCAAGGACCCACAAGACCTGGAGAGGGCTTTGGAGGGCAGGGGATTAGACTGGGAGCTCAGCAGGCTCTCTGGCCCGAGTCTGTATTTTGTATTTCTAAGCTTCAATAATCTTTTTACTGTACCACATGCTGCTCCCAAACTTGATTCCTTATTCTTTATTCAAAATTAAATAACTGACATATTAATATACTAAAACAGCTTAGGTAAGACACACTATATGACTTGTCAAACGATGAGTTGTTTACAAGATTCTATATGAGTTTATAGCACTTTCGAGAAAAAAAGAACATAAAATCTGGAGAAAATGGCTCTATGCATGAGTTTTCTAGTTCTTCTATAATAAATAAAATTATCCAGTAAAGAGCAAATAAATTCAAACTACTATCAGTATAAAACCTAAATAGTTTGATCAAATCACATGTAGTAAAAGGTGTCAGTCCAAATATGTTGTAGCTTTCCTTTTGTTCTCTGTCTAAGCAATGGAAATATACGGTCACTTTTTATAGCATCTACACAAAATCTAATCATATCATCTGCTTTAGGCTTTTTAAAGCATCATTAAGTACAGAGCTAAGAACCATTTAATATTACTCTAACCCTAACGCTTGGTTGTATTAAAAAGTGACAGTGCAAAAATAACTGGTCACACTGGCCTATTTAAACTTGTCAGCAACAAATGCAATTTAAAATTGTTATCCAAATAATGCCATGGAATTTAAGAAAAGCAGCATTAATGAGAATAATGAGGAGCCATAAGAAAAAAAAAAGTGAATAGAGAGAACTTAGATTATACATGCTGTGTGTTCCAATAAGCATTAAAAACGGTTACCAGATTATTGAGACAGATTTCAGTTTTCAAGGAACTGATAGTCTATGAAAGAAACCCACATGTTGACAGGCAATTTAAGGGCAGTATAAGTATCCTATAGGACCTTGGGGGAGCATAGCTTGGTACCCAACTCAGTCTTGTAGGAAGGGTCAAAGAAGTTTCCTAACGGCAGTGTATTTTAAGTAGAGGAAAATAACAGAATTGAATTTAAAGAAATGGAGACTAGTCCATGCAGAAATGCAGAGGGAACAACCTGGATAAAGCCTTAAAGAGGTGGGAAAGAAAGCATGAAGCACTTAGGCACCTCAAAGCACAGCTATAGCGTCTACTACGAATGGTGAAAACTGGGAGGAGGGGAGTAACAAGGAATCAGAAAAAGAGACTGAATAGACAATGAATCCAGTTATGTTGAATTTGAACTTTTTTCTAAGAAAATAAAGAAGAACTGAATTTACACAGGAAGGACACAGTCTCAGTATAGTTTAGAAAAAATTCTCTGGTTACAGAGTGGAGAATAGGAACTGGAAGACAAGAAGAAAGGAGCAGAGTTGTATAACAACCATGTAAGAGATTAAGATGTTCTAAACTATAAATTAATCTTTTAATTCTGGGTGTTCCATTTGAAAATGAAGTTCAGGAAAACACAAATTTTAATCTCTCATGGAAACAAAAAGTTTACATATTCATAATTCCAAGGGCTTCAAGTTCTTTTCACTTGCATTGTATTGTATAATGGCATAGCTGTCTCTAAGAAAGCACTTTCTAATTTATAGAGATGCTTGACACATTTCTTCCTGATAAGGCTTGATGTGTCTGTAATATCTTGGCAGGTTTTCCATTTCCCCAATTTGTTAGGTATGAAAATGTAGGAAAACATGCATTTACTGAGCATACTGGTCAATCAGAGTATGCATAAAGGAAGTAGAATATTTATAATATTAAAAATTCATTGCTTCACGTGAATATCGGCACAATAAAGTACTTAGGAAAATCCCTGCTGAAAACTTTTGTATCATGGAAATTATATATACATATATGTGTACATATGTATGAATAACAATATAGTGAAATATAGTGTTCTGAACAGTGGAATTCCATGATTCATTACTTTATGGGGTAAGATTTACTGAATGAATGTTAGTGTATGTTGTTATGAAAACAGCAAAACTGAGAAGACACTCATAAACATGATAGTACTCTAGAATAAAGCTAAGTCAATATTGACATTGAGATCAAGAGATATTAATAATGAAGAAGCATGTCAAGATAGCAAAATAAATAATTCAGACGACTCTAAGATAATTTTTGTACCAGCTCCTAACCAAAAAAAATAATAATACATTGACTTGCAATTTAACAGCCAGTACCATTTAACACATAATCTTACAAATTATCTGTGCCTTAGGAAGTGAAGACCAAGTCATTTTAGAAAATATATTCTAAAAAATAAAGGTAAGATAAAAGTATATAGAAAGCAATATCTTGAATACATCTGCTTTACTTCATTTTCACTGTCACTACCCTAACAGAGGCCAACATTATCTCCCAATCAGACAATTAAAACAGTTTTCTCAAATTAAATGTTTCCACCACTATCCCAAGGATAAAACCCAAACTGCTCAAAACAATTTGTAAGGCACTTCATAATATTTTGTATGCTTTAAAAAGCCTCCATTTCACTTTTGCTGTTTTTTGTACCAGTATTTTTGATAGTTTTATTGTGGTATGACTGATATACAATAAAGCATATATATTTAAAGTGAACAATCTGATCAGTTTTGAGATACTTATACTAACTTGAAATCATAACCATACTAAAGACAATGAAGAAATCTGTCATTCCCAAAAGTTTCCTTGTTTCTCTCCCTATTACCCCTCCTCGTAAAATACCAATCCTTATGCACCTACTGATCTGTTTTCTGTCACTACAGTGTTAAGAATTTTAATAAATGGAATCATATAGTATTTACTATTTTTTGTCTTTCTTCTTTCACTTAATCTAATAATTTTGAGATTCGGCTATGTGGTTGAATCAATCATTTGTTTATTTTTACCGCTTAGTACTATTCTAATGTATGAAAGGACCATAATATGTTTATGCATTCACCTGTTTATGTATATTTAGACTGTTTCCAGTTTTGACAATTATGAATAAAGCTTCTGTACATATTTGTTTAAAAAGCTTTGTGAAGATGCAGGTTTTCATTTATCTTTAGTAAACATCTAGAAGTGGAATAGCTGTGTTGTATGGTAGATGCATATTTAACATTTTAAGCAAGTGCCAAACTGTTTTCCAAAATTGTTGTACCATTTTATAGTCCAGCCAATCATTGCTTCAGGTGCTCCCCATACGTTTCCCAGGCACTTCAGCCAAAACACACACACACACACAAAAAAATCAAGTATACAATAAATGTATTTTTTTTCTATAACTCAACTGAAACTATAGATTTCAACAACCCATTATGATAAAAAATTATTAATTTAAAATATGTATTCTTACTTAAACAGTGCAATTAGCAGTTATTCAACATTTCAATTATATTTAAGATAAATCAATTTCAAATCAAACCTCAGCAAATGCAGCTTCACTCAGAATATATTTGAGTTTCATACATTTGGGCACCTGCTGGGCAGAGTGCAAGTTGGGATGGGTGTAGCTCTCATTCTGCTGTGTGATGATGTATAATTTTCCTTCTAACAGTTTGCTTTGGCCTCTATGACATAATCACTGTCATTCATCCCTGCTAGCATATGCCGAAGTAGCCTAAATACTGACATAGTCTCTAGGTAGTGACACGTCTATCATTCTGATTTCTTTTCTTGTCCTGGCTCCAAGCCCTTGGAGGCACAGCAGTACTCTCTCAGCCATTTTCATACTAAAATGAGGGTTCATAGATATTTAGCTGCTATCCTTTAAGTGAGACATCCTTCAGGAACATTCCCCTGAACTTTTCATCCAAGCATTGCTATCCTACTACTCAGATGCTTTGCTGAATATGAGGCTTCTCTACTGTAACACAAACTCCTGAGCTACACTCCAAGAAGCTAGGTACAGACTCCTCTGCTGTTCTAAGATCCCCCAAAATATAGGAATTCCTGTCACCATCTCACTGGAATGAATCCGGCAAAGGGGAGCACATTATGCGGTTAACTCTATTGCCCTTCTTTTCCTATTCATTTTCCTCCTTCCAGCTGGTTGACTTTATCCTTCTTAAGAAAACTATCTTTTACACATTTTGCCATTCCCTCAGATTTATTATTCATTGTGTGAAGTTTTTACTAGACCTTCAGCACTAGTTCTTCTGCTATAATTTAAATATTTTTGTTTTCCTTCGTTTCTATAGTTTCTTCCCTACCCTGTGGTAATTAAACATTATCTCTAAAAAAAGACTACTGACTTGGCACAGTGTTACACACTAAAAGAAAGACTGAAAATAAAATTCTATTCTAATGTGTGACTGTTTACTTATTTTCCTGCTTCCACCCATCAGGCCCAATCCCTGCATTATATTACTGATTCTTATTACTACATCCTGGAAGGCATCCTTAAAGCTCCCTTTTATGTTGTTTTGTAAAAAATGCATGTGATACCTTATTCTTTTTCATTTAGATTTCTTTCTTCTTCCCCTAATAAATTATTTTGCAAAATAAAAAAAAATTCATTGTTAAAATTTCAAAGTATTATTCCTCTACAATTCTAATGATGACAATATTTTGGCCTACGCAAGGGTACATGTTCTTCTGTGGGATTTCTAGACGCAGTTATCTTTTGTAAATTATTTTTTTCAGGATGGAAAATAAGCATATGTTACTGTGTAGCTAACTGCAAGAAGGGTCCTCCTTACTTGCATACCTACTCCAAGGGTCAAGCCTCCATCCCTCCATCCTGTGGAAAGAACTTTGTGGAATCTGAGTGATGACATATAAGCAAATGTCTTTCCTTAAACCAAAGCTTTCATCAACTGGCACCCTGGCTGAAATCTCCTGCCATTTGTTTCTCCTCCCCACAGCTCAGCTTATGTTTGGAAATGGCAGTGGTACCCGGGCTCTTCCGAGACTACAAAAGGCTCTTTGGCCCCTTTCTGCTTCCTAAGTTTTCCCTAGCTTACCAGAATTTCCACATTACTTGCAGGAATTTCTTTACAATTAAATTTTTGGTTTCACTACAAACAAAACTGAAAGAAGGAAGTTTCCACTCCCTGCAGCAGTTACTTTAATCCTTTCCAGGGTAAGCAGTGTTCTTTCTAGCCTGGCTGTGGAGTCAGGTCTCTGCCAATACATCAGTCTGTTCTGTCATGTCTCAGGTGACCTGTGCTCGATTTGTCCTTAGTTCTCAGAGAAAGTGTTCAGTTATTTGAGGCAGAGTTTGAGATGAATCACCTCAGCTATTCTAACATTTGCTCAATATCCCTACCTTCAGCTTATTGCCCTGTATCTACCCTTTCAAATTCACTCTTATAATTGTCCAGAGTTACTTTCAAAATCAACAATGATTTCTAAGACTTCATCTTATCTGTGCGCAACACTTTTTCACAGGGTAACAGCTATTGCCTCAAGATAACCTGACTTTGTAATTCTGGTCTAGTCTGAACCTGGTGTAGATACACACCTCATGTCCATTCTTAGAATTTTAGACACAAGCCACATGTAATAGGTGTATATTTCACACTGTCCTCATAATGCAGCTATTAAACAAACAATAGTGCAAACAAACCTAAATTTCTTTTCCCTAAAACTCAATTTCTAGCTCTTGAATACATGTGCTTTCTGCCTGAGAGCAGAACACTAATAATCTAGCTATTTTCAAGTACATTCAAGTCAAATACATATACATATTATTTCAGGATTAAAGTAATAAGGTGACAATAAATTTTACTTATAATTATTCAGAAGTCCTCTGTTTTCAGTTATGCCATTGATGGATGAAGTATGGAAAACTTACATGTGAGGAATTTTCACTTTCACTGCATCATGTAATATTTATTACCTTCGGTGAGGTAGGTATTATCTCTGTTTTAGAGATAGAGAAACTAAAACTTCGAGAAGTAAACTATGTTTTCTAACGTTACCCACCGAATCAGTGGCAGAAACAAGAGGTCTTCCAGCTGTACCAGAAACCCTTTTTTCTGTCAGGTTCTAGTTATTATAATTTAGGTGAGACACCTTTGGTCCTCCTCCTTTTGGAAATTAGGAGGATTTCAAATCTGTGGGTCAGGAAACTGGAATTCTAGAGTCTAGAGCAACTTGCCTAACTGCCCTGTGCTTGAATTCCTGTTTTAGAAGATAAGTTGGCAGAATAACGTAATATTTGAAAGGTCCTCCAACTGGACATCCCAAGATTCTATCCACTTCAGCAAAAGGAAAGCATCAGTAAATGAGAGCCAAGTGGGAGGATGTTTTATTCTTTATATTTTCATCGAACAGCATTTGCAACTTAGATTCTGAGGAACAGGCACAGAACTGAAAGGACAACTATTAAAAAGAGATAAAAGAAACATGACTGCCAAGAGTGTATGTATACTTTTATATAGTTTAAATGTGTGCATAGAGGGAAAATGTGAGAGTTAAATGGAAAAGAGTCAGAAAGAAACAGGTTTCTCTATTGTTTCAAAACCAGGGAAGAAGAGAGCCACATGAGGGCTTCTGTTGGTAGAGTGAGATTTTGATGTTTTTAATTGGGGGAGAGGAAGAGCATAGAGCTGAAAATACTAAGGCTTTCACTTTGGGAAAAGAGAGAAAGTCAGAGAAGAAATGCAGGAAAATATCAGCAGTGGAGATCAGGATACAAAAAAGTCAGTCAGAAATCAGGAAGCTTAAGAAAAACAGGAAAATTGTTTGGGGCAGTAATCTTAGTATTTTAACAATATGTGGGAGGCGACAATTTCCATAAACTATACACCATGAGGTAACGAAGACTTGGATGACATATACAATTTTAAGAGTGAGATCTTTAACAATGGAGATTTTTTAACTGCAGAGGTGGTTATGTAAAATACTGTATATAGTGTGGCTCTACATTTTAAATTGGAAAATGATTCCTATTACTGAGTCATAAGATTCATTTTTTAGAGTTGCTTGTTTGTTGCATGCTTGGAGAAAGTCAAAGGAAAGAAAACCTTCAAAAGTGCTCTCTAGTTTTTATGATTATGTAAAAAACATAGTTAATTAAGGTTGTTATTGTTTCTTGATTTGTTTCTGTCAAGGGCATGATAGAAAAAGAATAAGACAATTGCACAAGGAAGAGTACAGAACTATTTTCTCAACTGAACAACGAATATCCAAGATACTGAAGTAGAAAATTTGTTGACCTTCCCATAAGCATTCAGTTGTGTACAGTATTCCCCAATGAAGACCTACCATAAAAGCCCAAAGCACACAATACTTATGATGCCAAAATATTTTATGTTTTAAAAAATATGTAATGCCAAGATTCTCTGATTTTGTTCCCAAACTCCCAGGACTGCAATCCCTGAAGAGAAGGTCAAAGAAGAGAGTAATGATATCTGTGCCTAAGAAAATCCTTTGTGCGTAATATGTCACTATTTCAGATTTCAAGTTTTTCCCAATATCCATGAGAAATGTACAAATGTGTGTGTGTATATGTACATACATATACACACATACACAAACACACATACACATACCAAGCAGTTTTATTTTGACTGAACATGAAAATTTACGTGTTTAGAGATACATAAAGTAGAAATATAAAGCCTCAGATGTTTTCCAAAGTCTCCTTCATATGGATGAAAATATGAGAGCATATTTTGGAGAAAATGAGGCACTGATATGACAATAATCATTAAAACTGTTTTAAAATGATATTTTGCAGCATCTTAGGAAGTCCCAGAGATGCGTGCATGTCAGTACACGGAATGAAATGACAGAGGAACAGGAATTATTTTTAACTATCTGTGATCAAAAAAGCTAGGCTTTAAATGTTTATATATCATGGTTCTGCAAAAGATTTAATTGATAAAAGATCACAGAAAAGCAAAATTTGAAATTCACTTAGACTACTCCCTTTGCTTTTTGCAACACTGTATTATGAAAAGCTGCAAGCACATAGAAAAACTGAAAGAAGCTTATGGGAAATACGCATATGTCCTCCACCTAGATTCTGTAATTATAATTTTACTACACATACTTAGCACGTATCTATACAGCTATCCATCCTTCTATATTGACCTTTTTTTTTTTTTTGCGGTACGCGGGCCTCTCACTGTTGTGGCCTCTCCCGTTATGGAGCACAGGCTCCGGACGCACAGGCTCTGGACGCACATATACCAAGAACTATGTTAGATAGTTTTCAGACAATGGTAGAAAATGTAGATATATTTCTGACCCCACGTAGAGTTCTCCTGCTTACAGAAACTATACGCCTAAGAAAAACTTTTTAAGACTGAGGAAAGAAAGTTTATTTCAACACTGATATAGTACAAAATTTTAAGTGTTTAGTGATTTAAATAAACTGCATAGGCCAATTTGGATATGTTATTTTTCTTTTCAGAAAATTTAACACTGTTGGAAATTATGGTAGTAATGATATGGGATGACAGACCATGAAAAATCATCAATAAATTAATGCTGCCAAAAACTAAGACAACTCAAATGTTCATACAAACACCCCATCAACTCCACACATGAAAGGATGACAGGTAGAGGTTGTACAGCTCATAATGACAAGTTCTCATGGAGTTAGTTACTACTTCTTCCTCATTTTTCCTAAGGGAGTTTTAGTTTCTCTATGTCTCATCAAGTAATGATGTCAGAGGTTTTTTTTGCTTCAGAGAATTTGAGCCCATGGGACCTTGAACATAGAAATAACCCTGAATTGAGTCCTACGGCAACATTTTATTCCAGAGGGCCAAAATGAGTCTTTCTGTCATCATCATCAGAGAATAATTTCATATCTCCAACAAACACTCTACCATCTTGCTGGAATGTCACCCATGTCCTGATTTCCTAAGAGGCTCTTTTTTGGCCCATCCAAATATTTTGTTACTTCTATTAGTTCTATTACAGCTTTCACTGCATTGTTTCAAAATAGCAAAGACTTGGGCTTCCCTGGTGGCGCAGTGGTTGAGAGTCCGCCTGCCGATGCAGGGGACATGGGTTCGTGCCCCGGTCCGGGAAGATCCCACATGCCGTGGAGAGGCTGGGCCAGTGAGTCATGGCCGCTAGGCCTGCGCGTCCGGAGCCTGTGCTCCACGACGGGAGAGGACACAACAGCGAGAGGCCCGCGTACCACAAAAAAAAAAAAAAAAAAATAGCAACGACTTGACTCCATCTCCACCCTACACCTTCAGGAAAGCAAAGATCACCTAGTTTTAATTTTTTACTTCTGTATTATCAATGCTATCCAATTTTTTGAAAATAAATTTTTAGATCAATAAATTTTGAATTAGTAAATTGAAAGTTGTCTAAAATACTTAAATATGCTGGTTATTTAAAATCCAGAGAGATATAATCCTTATTTAAGGAAATTAAAATTTTAAAGGAGACAGAGGACTCATTTCAAATGAGCTTTTACATGTCAATAAAAAGATAACTGAACAGAAAAAACTAAGCAAAAAACATAATTATGTGATTCCCTTAAAAGCCATGTTTAATAATGGCAAATGTTTATTCTATCTTAAAAACTATTATAAATGATTTACATATTTAATCCTCACACAAGAGGTAAATAATATTGCTCTCATTTCATTTTACATAGGATAAAAGTGAGGCACAGGGAAGTTACTAGGATATGGTAACATTGCTATTTTATGGTGGAGCTGAGATTCAGACAATCTAGCTCCAAAGCCTGAATATTTAACCATTATTCAACACTGTTCTAAGAACAATAAATACAAGAAAAGGTGGTACACCTTATTCATAATGAAAAATGTAAATTAAATAAAAATGGGTACCACATTTCAACTCACACTAACAGAAATGCAAAGGTTGATAAACAGGTACACTGTAACTGTGACTGGGAGTGTAAACTGAAGGGAAATTTGGCAAGATCTATCCAATGCACTCTTATATGTGTACAAAGAGACATATACCAGGAAGTTCAAGACAGAACTGTTCATACGCAGACCTACTAGGGAATGGACTTGAGGACACGAGGAGGGGGAAGGGTAAGCTGGGACAAAATAAGAGAGTGGCATGGGCATACATACACTACCAAATGTAAAATAGCTAGCTAGTGGGAAGCAGCCACATAGCACAGGGAGATCAGCTCGGTGCTTTGTGACCACCTAGAGGGGTGAGATAGGGAGTGTGGGAGGGAGGAAGATGCGAGAGGGAAGAGATATGGGGATATATGTATATGTATAGCTGATTCACTTTGTTATAAAGCAGAAACTAACACACCATTGTAAAGCAATTACACGCCAATAAATATGTAAAAAAAAAAAAAAAAAAAAGAACTGTTCATAAAAGGAAAAAACTGGGGGCTTCCCTGGTGGCGCAGTGGTTGAGAATCTGCCTGCTAATGCAGGGAACACAGGTTCGAGCCCTGGTCTGGGAGGATCCCACATACCGCAGAGCAACTAGGCCCGTGCGCCACAACTACTGAGCCTGCGCTTTTGGAGTCTGTGCTCCACAATAAGACAGGCCGCAATAGTGAGAGGCCCACGCACCGCGATGAAGAGTGGCCCCCGCTTGCCACAACTAGAGAAAGCCCTCGCACAGAAACGAAGACCCAACAGAGCAAAAATAAATAAATAAATTACTAAACTCCTACCTCCAACATCTTAAAAAAAAAAAAAGGAAAAAAGTGGAAATTACCTAAATCCCAAAGGAAAGGGTTCTGATTACATACATGCTAGTATATCCAAACAATGGAATAATATGCAGCTGTTAAAACAATTCCAAAGTAGGTTGTCTACACTAACCTGTAAAAGTTGTCTTTGATATAATTTCAAGTTGGAAAAAAAAAAAAAAGACCCAGCAAATGCTGAAAAGTATATATTTTTAAATTTTATGCTATTGGTAAGAGTTAATATATTAAATATGCTTAGAAAATCTCTGGAAGGATACACTTCAAAACATTAACAATGTCATATCCATATAATTGGTTGGCATGCTGAGGGAAGATGGATTTGGGACAGTTTAACTTTTTAAAATGCACCTTTCTATTTTGAATTTATTTCAATGGGTGTGTATCCCTTTAATGTTAAAAATAATTCAACGGTGATAGTATATAAACCTCTTACCTTCTTCTATAAATACTAAAGTAATATATATAATGATCAGCACACACTGCCGAAAATAAACAGCGGCATCCTCACCTGCAAGTAAGATCCAGATCCAAGGTGCCCATCCCCAGCAGAGCACTCAAATTCAGGAAATGGAGTCTAGTAGCCAGTGTCTATTTTAGCCCCATTAGATCTGTGACAGAATCTCTCCTGGCAAGCAAGCTCTAGTGTTATCAGTCTTACAAATAGCTCCTTGGGGCTTTTCTTCTTGTTACTTTGTGTGGCAATTTCACAAAACCACAGCACAGTATAAGTTTCTGAAACTGCTGTTAGCTTCCAGAGGGTGGGAGCTCAGGTGTCATTTTCTTTCTTTGTCTCCTGGCTCTGTGCACTAATGTAGTAGCTAGCTTCCCTGGAGGACCATTACAGACCTACTGTCTCTTTCTTAGGAACTTAAATTGACTGACCACATGTCATCAGACTCAACCTATACCATGTTTCCCCATTAATTTCAGTAGAATTTAGTGCCCCTAAGAATAATACAAATGATGAAGCATTTACTATTCTAGCAAAATGGTACCCTCCCCACCCTTTTACAAAGCCAAACCTCATGATTTCTGTACTAAAAGTAGTAATTTCCTCCAACAAGGGAAAGTCAGAAGGCTAGGACTTGGACCACATAAAAAAGTAAAGTTTTTACTTTGTTTTTCTTCACCTTAATTTTCTAGAAGATTTACATTCATAAGAAGTTTCAGTAGCAATGTATACAGCAAATACTAAAAGGATGGCAATGTAACACAACTTGTGAACACAGAAAGAGATGAAGAACAGGCACTGAAAATATAGATGCTCATGATTTCAATATATGCTCTCATGTTTTTACCAAAGAGCTTAAAGTTGAATCCATTACTGGATGGTCAAGAAATAATGTGACAATATATATAATTTATCTTCTAAAACATAAAATTTTAGGGGAAAGTGGGCTCCTATTAGTAATTTTTATGGGATGACAGGCATAAACTGGGACTCTCCCAGGAAAAACAGAACATGAGGTCACCCTGTCTAAAGGACAACATAACCTGGTAGACTGATCTTGGCCTTTGTCTTAGGTAAACTTGTATTTTAACTCCAATTCCTCAGTTTTAGAGTAAAATGTTTACATGGGCCTCAGAGTCCTCTTTTATCAAACTGACTTAGTACAGAGAGCTTGAAAGTATGGAAACATTAATATATTGTACATAAAGCACGCAGTTCACTGAAGGTATTCAAATTAGTAGGTCCTATCCATGTATGAATAGCCTTGCACAAAGAATAAAGCTCTTGCTGTCTGCTGACCTCTCCACATTTAAAGTTCTTCACTTCAACATGTTAGATTATCATCAGACTTTTCAACCACGGTGCTTTTTGCCAAAAGAAAATTGAGTCAGATATGCAAAATACTCAAAGAAATAAATGTGAGCAAAGAGTTTATAAAAGGTACACATAAATGGTTATCAACATGGAAGAGCTCAGAGAATATTGTTCCCATGAGAACCTCCTGAGGAATCTACTAGGGTTAGCTTCAGGCAGTCAAATAACTAGACAGACATTGGCATAAAGACTTGTGATGAGCATTAAACATATAGTTACTTGTAGAACTACAATTAGAAGAGATTAGAAAGGAGAAAGCACAGTGTGTCAAGGCTAATATGCACACAGGATAGATTATGTTGGCAGTGATACTAACAACATTGATATTCTGAGACTACTGTGATTACGTGGTATGATAAAAGAAAAGAGCAGTTATTCTAAATTGCATTTCCTATGATCTTGAGAATGCTGATTCCTGGTTTGGAAGAAAAAAGATACTAGATAAGGTTAAGTATTAATGAATTTGATTGGAAGAATCAGTATGAGATCATGAAGTATTTTATCATATATTATACATATACGATATATCTATATCTATACCTACGTTCTAGCTCTGTCCACCAAAGAGGTCAAAAAGCAATGATCAGCCAGGTTAACGCTGGGCATCCCTAGTGCACAGATTCTGGTCTTAAAAATACTATTACACAATCAACAAAACAAGGCCTTCTTAGAAAAACATCTCCTTCTAGGTCTAGGTCAGGGAATGCACAAGGTGAGCCTGAAACATCTTATCATAATCAAATTGCAAAGAAGTTTTCAAGGCTCATGTAAGGTCAAAAAGCCTCTAGAGTCAATCTAAAGAATCTCCTCCTACCCAAAGATGGTAAAATTTGAACTTCCTTCTTATAGGAAATGCAATTAAGCCTTCTAAACCTTCCAAATATACATGAATCTATGAGTATATAAAATTAACTTGAGGATGGAGAATGAAAGGAAAATAATTCTTTATCTTGAAAACTGGTAAATAAAGGAAAAGAATCAAGCATTATTTTGCCTTTCCTATATAAGCTTTATTACTAGATAACCAAATAATAGATAAAGTATTGAATTTGAATATCTCCATTTTTCAATGTCTACTAACTCAGGTTCTTCAACAGATAAATTATAACAAAAAGAAAGGGTGAAGGCATAAAAGAAGTAACAATGCTTTTAAAAAGACCGAATTATAGTGTCCGAAATGCAGTCCTGGGTGATAAAACTATAAAGAAACACAAAGAAGTGATTTAGTACACAAGACAAATAGTGACTACTTTGGAGGGATAAAAAAAGGTTGTGATTAGGATGAGACATAAGGAAAGAGTTTCTGGGGTGAGAATGACAAAGTTCTATTTTTTGGTCTGTGTGGTGGTTATACAAGTATAATAATCTATAGAATAACACACATTTTTGGTGAGGTTTTCAGTATCTGTGTTTTACCTTATAATATAAAGAAGGAAAATATCCACACCTTGTTCCTACTCCCAAAGTTTCTGATTTCATTGATAGGGCGGAGATGGAGCACTGGATAGTTTGCTGAATTTCCAGAGATGATTTTAATGTGTAAATACAATTTTTTCTCTGCTCCTATGTTGTAAAAACATGATGAGATATCTGAACTTGGGAAACTTACAATTAAGACCAAATAAAGAGTATTCTATGCTTCATTAAGTCACTGTGAGGTAGATGCCCACTGACAGATGACTGGACAAAGAAGACATGTTATACAGACAATGGAATATTACTCAGCCATAAGAAAGAATGAAATC
Source organism: Delphinapterus leucas (assembly GCF_059928025.1). Taxonomy (NCBI): domain Eukaryota; kingdom Metazoa; phylum Chordata; class Mammalia; order Artiodactyla; family Monodontidae; genus Delphinapterus; species Delphinapterus leucas. Next base: position 48,217,870 of record NC_143139.1, read on the forward strand.
TTGCTACTATGCAACAACATGAATGGACCTAGAGCATATTATGCTAAGTGAAATGTCAGAGAAAGACAAAAACCATATAACCTCACTTTCATGTGGAATCTAAAAAACAAATGAATAAACAAAACAAAACATAAACAGACCCATAGATACAGAGAACAAAGGTTGTCAGAGGGGAGGGGATGGGATGTGGGAACAGTGGGTAAAGGGGATTAAAGAGTACGAAATTCTACTTATAAAATAAGTACAGAATTGTACTGCACAGCATAGGTGATACAGTCAATAATATTGTATAGTTTCATATGCTGACAGATGGTTACTAGATTTAATGTGGTGATCAAATTTGTAATGTATATAAATGCTGAATCACTATGGTCTACATCTGAAACAAATATAATATTGTATATCAACTATATTCCCATAAAAATATTTAAAAATATCTAAATTTTTTAAACAAATATGACTTAAGAAAGAGACTTATCAAATCATATTTCTTTTAAAGAACAACTATTCTGATGTCACTGATTCTTTTGAATCAACAATTTAACCTAACACTTCTTCAAAGTCATGTCTGGTATTTGTGCTCCCATGAAGTGAAGCCAAGTTCATTTTTTCTTTATTCTAATTGTCAAATATTTTTATTTAAAATATACAAATATGTATTTTATATATAAATATGAAATTTATACTATATGTACTATAATGTAAAATATGTTTTCATCTATAATTTTATATTCTATGCTATAAACCTTTTCTTAAACTTTTTCCCACGATGACCAAGCTCTCATGTTTCATCAAAGTTTTCTAGACTCCCTTCACTGTAAATGTTTTGCTCTTAGCTAAAAGTATTTTGCTCCTTTACCCTGCTTGAAACATAAAATCTTCAATATTCTATCACCTAGGGTTTGCCAAGCTGTACATCCCATAAATGATCTAGGCCCCTTGATGCTCTCTTTTCCTCACTGTTCTTGTTCTTATATATTGGCCTTTCCTTTGTTTACTTAGAATTTCCTCCAGAGGATAGCTTAGGAAAGAAAAATTAGTCAGCATCCAAATCAAACTAGTCCATGTTACATTTTTTTACTTAAAAGTTCTAAGGGAACAGAGTAGATCAAAATTTCTGCATTTCTGGCTATAAATAACCAAGACCTTTGTTTTTAAACTGATGATAATAGTCCACCACTGGAGAAACTCTGATTTTTAGTTTTCTTAATAGACATAAGAGTTGCATTTTCTGGAATGTTAACCATGTTTTCAAAGAAGCGGTAGCTGTTAACGATGCTTTAAAACCCAGGCACTTGATTTGGTTCTCTGGTCTAACTAAGCTATTTCCTGCCATTATACATAATTGAGAGTTAATTTGCCTGTCAACACTAAAAAATCAATTCTGTACCTTAAGAATAAATATTTTTAATAATATACTCATTACCCTTTTATTTCAATTACAATAAAATATGATCCAAAACAGTCCATTCTATCGTTAAATGACTTGTTTCATTTTGCCATTCCTCTAAAACTATAATTAACAATAACAAAAACAAGAACTCCTCTACATGAGATTTATCTTAGGAGGGCACAAACCAAAGCTAAAAGTAACCCTCAAATGTCCTAGCCAAAGACCTGCTGATACTGCAGCAGAATCCAAGAATATAAGTGAAAGGCTATTTTAATTCTTTTTTCATTCTTAAATTACACTAAATTGCTGCTGTCAAATGGAGATGAAAAACAGAAAAATAGAGGGTTGTAAATTCCTTGATATTTAACTAGATTCCTCAGTGAATATTTAATCCTGAATCTTAGTTTCTTTTTCAAAAATGTGATATTAAACACTAGAGTGGTTTGACCAGAGACATATTTTCTAGACAAACTGCTCAATATATTAACTGAAACACACTTTTTATTCTTCACCACCAGTGACTGCATCATGGCTAAAGTTGATTGCCAGGAAGTACTAAATAGACCATTACATTTCGATCCCAACAGCATCTATGATGCATCAATAGGTCCATCTTGGATTGGCTGAAGGGCCTTATTAAAAGATATGCCTTGGGCTTCCCTGGTGGCGCAGTGGTTGAGAGTCCACCTGCTGATGCAGGGGACATGGGTTCGTGCCCTGGTCCGGGAGGACCCCACATGCCGTGGAGCGGCTGGGCCCGTGAGCCATGGCCGCTGAGCCTGTGCGTCCAGAGCCTGTACTCTGCAACGGGAGAGGCCACAACAGTGAGAGGCCCGCGTACCGCCAAAAAAAAAAAAAAACTTAAAGACAAAGAAAACATATTAAAAGCAGCAAGGGAAAAACAACAAATAACACACAAGGGAATCCCCATGAGCTTAACAGCAGATCTTTCAGCAGAAACTCTGCAAGCCAGAAGGGAGTGGCAGGACATATTTAAAGTGATGAAGGAGAAAAACCTACAACCAAAATTACTCTACCCAGCAAGGATCTCATTCAGATTTCATGGAGAAATTAAAACCTTTACAGACAAGCAAAAGCTGAGAGAGTTCAGCACCACCAAACCAGCTTTACAACAAATGCTAAAGGAACTTCTCTACACAAGAAACACAAGTGAAGGAAAAGACCTACAATAACAAATCCAAAACAATTAAGAAAATGGTGATAGGAACATACATATCAATAATTACCTTAAATGTAAATCGATTAAATGCTCCCTCCAAAAGACAAAGACTGGCTGAATGGATAGAAAAACAAGACCCATATATATGCTGTCTACAAAAGACCCACGTCAGATCTAGGAACACATACAGACTGAAAGTGAAAGGATGGAAAAAATATTCCATACAAATGGAAATCAGAAGAAAGCTGGAGTAGCAATTCTCATATCAAACAAAATAGACTTTAAAATAGAGACTATTACAAGAGACAAAGAAGGACACTACATAATGATCATGGGATCGATCCAAGAAGAAGATATAACAATTGTAAATATTTATGCACCCAACATAGGAGCACCTCAATACATAAGGCAAATACTAACAGCCATAAAAGGAGAAATTGACAGTAACACATTCATAGTAGGGGACTTTAACACCCCACTTGCACCAATGGACAGATCATCCAAAATGAAAATAAATAAGGAAACACAAGCTTTAAATGATACATTAAACAAGATGGACTTAATTGATATTTATAGGACATTTCCATCCAAAAACAACAGAATACACATTCTTCTCAAGTGCTCATAGAACATTCTCCAGGATAGATCATATCTTGGGTCACAAATCTAGCCTTGGTAAATTAAAGAAAATTGAAATCATACTAAGTATCTTCTCCAACCAAAATGCTATGAGACTAGATAGCAATTACAGGAAAAGATCTTTAAAAATTACAAACACATGGAGGCTATAAACAATACACTACTTAATAATGAAGTGATCACTGAAGAAATCAAAGAGGAAATCAAAAAAACCTAGAAACAAATGACAATGGAGACACGACGACCCAAAACCTATGGGATGCAGCAAAAGCAGTTCTAAGACGGAAGTTTATAGCAATATAATCCTACCTTAAGAAACAGGAAACACCTCGAATAAACAACCTAACCTTGCATCTAAAGCAATTAGAGAAAGAAGAACAAAAAAAAAAACCCAAAGTTAGCAGAAGGAAAGAAATCATAAAGATCAGATCAGAAATAAATGAAAAAGAAATGAAGGAAACAATAGCAAAGATCAATAAAACTAAAAGCTGGTTCTTTGAGAAGATAAACAAAATTGATAAACCACGAGCCAGATGCATCAAGAAAAAAAGGGAGAAGACTCAAAGCAACAGAATTAGAAAGAAAAAGGAGAAGTAACTGAAACTGCAGAAATACAAAGGGTCATGAGAGATTACTAGAAGCAACTCCTTGCCAATAAAATGGACAACCTGGAAGAAATGGACAAATTCTTAGAAATGCACAACCTGCCGAGACTGAACCAGGAAGAAATAGAAAATATCAACAGACCAATCACAAGCACTGAAATTGAAACTGTGATTAAAACTCTTTCAACAAACAGAAGCCCAGGACCAGATGGCTTCACAGGTGAATTCTATCAAACATTTAGAGAAGAGCTAACACCTATCCTTCTCAAACTCTTCCAAAATATAGCAGAGGGAGGAACACTCCCAAACTCATTCTACGAGGCCACCGTCACCCTGATACCAAAACCAGACAAAGATGTCAGAAAGAAAGAAAACTACAGGCCAATATCACTGATGAATATAGATGCAAAAATCCTCAACAAAATACTAGCAAACAGAATCCAACAGCACATTTAAAGGATCATACACCATGATCAAGTGGGGTTTATTCCAGGAATGCAAGGATTCTTCAATATATGCAAATCAATCAACGTGATACACCATATTTACAAATTGAAGGAGAAAAACCATATGATCATCTCAATAGATGCAGCCAAATCTTTTGACAAAATTCAACACCCATTTATGATAAAAACCCTGCAGAAAGTAGGCACAGAGGAAACTTTCCTCAACATAATAAAGGCCATATATGACAAACCCATAGCCAACATGTCACCAACATGGTGAAAAACTGAAACCATTCTCACTAAGGTCAGGAACAAGACAAGGTTGCTCACTCTCACCACTCTTACTCAACATAGTTTTGGATGTTTTCGCCACAGCATTCAGAGAAGAAAAAGAAATAAAAGGAATCCAAATCAGAGAAGAAGTAAAACTCTCACTGCAGATGACATGATACTATACATAGAGAATCCTAAAGATACTACCAGAAAACTACTAGAGCTACTCAATAAATTTGGTAAAGTAGCAGGATACAAAACTAATGCACAGAAATCTATGGCATTCTTATATACTAGTGATGAAAAATCTGAAAATGAAATTAAGAGAACACTCCCATTTATCACTGCAACAAAAAGAATATAATATCTAGGAATAAACCTACCTAAGGTGACAAAACATCTGTATGCAGAAAATTATAAGACACTGATGAAAGAAATTAAAGATGATAAGAAATAGATGGAGAGATATACCATGCTCTTGGGTTGGAAGAATCAACAATGTGAAAATGACTCTACTACCCAAAGCAATCTACAGATTCCATGCAATCCTTATCAAACTACCAATGGCATTTTTCACAGAACTAGAACAAAAAATTTCACAATTTGTATGGAAACATAAAGGACCCTGAATAGCCAAAGCAATCTTGAGAACAAAAAATGTAGTTGGAGGAATCAGGCTCCCTGACTTCAGACTATCCTACAAAGCTACAGTAATCAAGACAGTATGGTACTGGCAGAAAAACAGAAAGATAGATCAATGGAACAGGATAGAAAGCCCGGAGATAAACCCACGCACATATGGTTACCTTAACTTTGATAAAGGAGGCAAGCATATACAGTGGAGAAAAGACAGCCTCTTCAATAAGTGGTGCTGGGAAAACTGGACAGGTACATGTAAAAGAATGAAATTAGAACACTCCCTAACACCATACACAAAAATAAACTCAAAATGGATTAAAGACCTAAATGTAAGGCCAGACACTATCAAACTCTTAGAGGAAAACATAGGCAGAACACTCTATGACATAAATCACAGCAAGATCCTTTTTGACCCACCTCCTAGAGAAATGGAAATGAAAACAAAAATAAACAAATGGGACCTAATGGAACTTCAAAGCTTTTGCACAGCAAAGGAAACCATAAACAAGACCAAAAGACAACCCTCAGAATGGGAGAAAATATTCTCAAATGAAACAACTGACAAAGGATTAATCTCCAAAATTTACAAGCAGCTCATGCAGCTCAATATCAAAAAAACAAACAACCCAATCCAAAAATGGGCAGAAGATCTAAATAGACATTTCTCCAAAGAAGATATACAGATTGCCGACAAACACATGAAAGAATGCTCAACATCATTAATCATTAGAGAAATGCAAATCAAAGCTACAATGAGATATCATCTCACACCAGTCAGAATGGCTATCATCAAAAAATCTAGAATCAATAAATGCTGGATAGGGTGTGGAGAAAAGGGAACCCTCTTGCACTGTTGGTGAGATTGTAAATTGATACAGCCACTATGGAGAACAGTATGGAGGTTCCTTAAAAAGCTACAAATAGAACTACCATATGACCCAGCAATCCCACTACTGGGCATATACCCTGAGAAAACCATAATTCAAAGACTCATGTACCAAAACGTTCACTGCAGCTCTATTTACAATAGCCAGGAGATGGAAGCAACCTAAGTGTCCATCGACAGATGAATGGATAAAGAAGATGTGGCATATATATACAATGGAATATTACTCAGCCATAAAAAGAGACGAAATTGAGTTATTTGTAGTGAGGTGGATGTACCTAGAGTCTGTCATACAGAGTGAAGTACATCAGAAAGAGAAAAACAAATACTGTATGCTAACACATATATATGGAATCTAAGGAAAAAAGAAAAAAAAGGTCATGAAGGACCTAGGGGTAAGATGGGAATAAAGACACAGACCTAATAGAACATGGACTTGAGGACATGGGGAGGGGGAAGGGTAAGCTGTGACAAAGTGAGAGAGTGGCATGGACATATATACACTACCAAATGTAAAACAGATAGCTAGTGGGAAGCAGCCACATAGCACAGGGAGATCAGCTATGTGGTTTGTGACCACCTAGAGGGGTGAGATAGGGAGTGTGGGAGGGAGGGAGATGCAAGAGGGAAGAGATATGGGAACATATGTACGTGTATAACTGATTCACTTTTTTATAAAGCAGAAACTAACACACCATTGTAAAGCAATTATACTCCAATAAGATGTTAAAAAAAAAAGAAATAATGACTATCTCTTAGTAGCTATATTAATTTGAGTCAGTCATTAAGGTTCTCAAAGACTCAGTTTTATAATAAAATTATAATACTTCTTACCTCCTAGTTGTTTTCAGGATTAATTAATCCACATAAAATTTATTTGAGTGCTTGGCACAGGGTATTGATCACTAAGCAGTAATTATTTTTATCACTCCATAACAGTACAAATAAATTTATACATAGACCAAGCTCACAGCAGCTTCCCATTTTTTAGAATTTCCTGAATGGCCTTATCTATCCTATATCTGTAAGCAGGAGGATAGTGGTGTAGATTTTGGACAAAACCCTACACCAGTACCTTCCTGCTTATAGAGTCAGTATTCACTATGCCAATAGTCACATATGGCTACTTAAATTAATGCAGTTACATAAAATTTAAAATTCTTCTTTTCAGTTATACTTGCCATATTCCATGTGCTCAGTATTCAGGTAAGGTTAATGATTAGCATATTGGATCCTCACAGAAAGTTTTCTTGGGCAGCACTGATAGAGGGAAATACAATTTTAAGCTGCACCAATCACATTCTCTCTCATAGGAGACTGACTTTGGAGTGAAGAAATAATGGAGCCCGGAAGCAGTTAGGGACAAGCCCCATTGCTACTAACACCTTAAAAAGAATGCCACAAACTCCTGATGCTATGTGTGTGATGTCCTGATTACATGGCCTTTCCAGAGTATGGGTGTCAAGCAACTCCCTAAATTCTTCAATGTTCGCTAATAAGTAATAAGGCAAAGGAACTCTACTTAAGTTGGAAAGATCTTCTCCCAGTGAGGTGCTTTTCTTTTAACTTTGCTCATGATGTTTTTCAACTTTAAAAAAAAGAAGAAAAAACTCTAATTTTTAAATTAAGTCAAATATGACTGATTTTATCGTTTCTGAGATTAACAGCATGCTTAGGAAATCCTACCCATTTCCACAGGTATAAAATTTCTTCTAGTATTTGTGTAGGATCATGTTGTTTATGTTCGTCTTATTTCTACAGGATTAATTTCCCAAAGTGGCACTGCTGAGAGTGTGTTTATTGTTTTAACATACAAATAATGGTAATTTAAACCATACAAAAAGCTATAAACGTCAATTAAGTTCCCTGACAGCCTGACCCACAGTCTTGCAGTTCCCCTCCCTAGAGGGAAACACATTTATCAGTTCTGTGTAGTGTACTTCCAGAGATAATTGTCTCCTTTTACAGTATTAAGTTTAGATTTCTAATCAACTTCTAATTTATTCTGTTGAGTTTAAGGCAGAACTGTATTTTTTTTCCAAATAGCCAATTATCTCATCTTCATTTATCTCTAGAATAGTCCATTATTTCCCTAAGGATTTATAAATGGCAATATTTTCATATTCCAACTCCCCATTTATACCTAAGCCATTCTTAGCGTTCTCTTCCATACCACTGACTTACTCCATTTTTCAATTCTCACACTATCTGTCAAATATCTGTAAAATTATGTGTGGAAAGATACAGTAAGAGAGAATTTAACAGGGAAACCAACTTTAAATAACAGTTGGTTTCATGGCAAGGCAAAGCTCTTCTCACTCTTTTTCCTTTTCAACTTCATTGTGCCTAGAGGATATTTGAATCGAATTTGTACGATTCATTTAACATCCACTGGAAATTGGTTTAGGGTTGGTTTGAATTCACAGAATTAAGGAAAATGTATTTTCTAACTTAAGCCTTCAAGAAAAAAACTATGCCATATACACATAAGCTCTTTTTAAAAATTGTAAAAAAAGAGCTACATAAATTATTTTTACAAATCATTAAAAACTGAGCAAGGAAAAGTTAAGCATTATATGTTAAAGTATGCCTATTATGGGACAACCTTTTGCACACTATTGAATATCTTTTGTAATTACAGAGTAGCTAAATTAGATTATAAGGCTACAGTTGATACAGCATATAGACTGAATTTCAAAACAATGACTACAATTAAAAATGTAAAAAAGAAAGTTATTGCTTATGTAGACAGGTATAGAGGTCAAAGTTGTCAGTGACATAACAATTCAACTTGTTTCCTGACTCAGAGTTTTCCTTAATTCACACACTTCACTGTAAGGAAGTATGGATGTTTCAGTACTCTCTGACACATTAGGCTCTCTGACATCTTATTTCAAACTTGGTTTTTCCTCATTCAAATCATCATGAGGTTGTCATGCCTTTATAAGTATTGTTTTAAAAGTCATGTAAGTAACTCTGTGTTGTTATTCCTAGTTGTGTGTGGGGGGGAGGATAATCACATGTATCTTCATAAAATTTTTCCTCTCTCACCACTTCCTGGGAACTATTTTTAAATGCTTTCCTTCCTGGGACTTCCCTGGCCTTCCAGTGGTGAAGACTTCACCTTCCAATGCAGGGGGTGTGGGTTCGATCCCTGGTCAGGGAGCTAAGATCCCACATGCCTCGCAGCCAAAAAAACCCAGAAACATAAAACAGAATCAGTACTGTAATAAACTCAATAAAGACTTTAAAAATGGTCCACATCAAAAAAAATCTTTAAAATAAAAAGAAATTTTTTTAAAAAATGGTTTCCTTCCTTCCTTTCTCCACATGTGAAACCATTTCCCTATGAACCTTGGTATGATTTCCATTATTCTGGGAAGCCTATCAAATTCCAACAGTCTTTCACATTCTGATCAAGGGACAGGACTAAATAGATATTTAACAGTGTAATAAAAAATAAAAGCAATGAAACGGTACAGTATGTGTATGCTACCTACAGTGTAATGAATATTATTAACCCTCATGGAATACATACTACACAGAATTCTAGGAAATGTTCAAAACTAAACACTAAATATATAAAAACATTTATATATTTGGTTTTCAAGTGATATTAAAAATATGATAAGTGTCAGTTAATTAATTTATTTGTGGCTTGAGGAAGAAAAGACTGGTTCTGCCTTCATCGTCTTAGTGCCTACAACAAAGGCTGACTGTGGGTTTAGGCTGCAGCTTCTGGGTTCTCTTCTACCACTGGCCTTAACAAAAGCTACTGCAGACCACACATAAGCGAACTGTAATGCTGTTGGTACTAACAATGCCATAAGACCAGTGGTCTAGTTTGTGTCTGAGATAAACATCACCCCAGGTGAAGCGAGATAAATCCTTTGGCCATCCTCCTAATAGGACTGTTTAACCACTTCTTAAATGAGACTACTGGAACTAATATTACTATTTTTATCGCCTATTTTATCAATTTTTGAATTCAATTTAAAAAAACACCTATCTTTGAGTTTCAGTCTCATACATACTATATAGCCCTTTCTAACCATTTCTTCTCGATGCCTCAAAAACACCTTAAGGTGAATGGGTCTGAAACTCAACTCACCAACTACTTCTCCAAATCTGGTACTTTACAATAGAATCACCAAAATATCAATACTTGTAGTTTTTGACTAAGAGTTATTCTTGCTCCCCTTAGCATCATATCCAGTTGATCACCAAGGCCTATTGATTTTGCCTTCTAAACATCTTTAGAATCCATCTATTTCTCCCAAGCCCAATTGCCAACTCGCTAACCAAACAGTTCTCACCCTTCATGCTGCCTAAATGCCTTTTTCATTCACACTCCATCCCATCTCATCCCCCTCAAACTAGTTATTTCCCTGCAGCTAGATTTTCTTTGTTCAATATGCAAATCTAATCATGTGACCTCCTCATCCCCACTTAAACCACATCATTGGCTTTTCACCGCTCTTAACATAAAGAGGTAAATTTACAATATGCTTTCCACGATGTAGCTGAAGTTTACCTCTCATTTCTCATATTACTCCATGATTTCCTCCACTTACTCTCTGAGCTACAATTACCACCGATTATTTGCATATGCTTTTCTTTCTGCTTACAGCTTTTGTCTCCAACTCTTTCCCCAGTGCACACTTAACTCATCCAAAGTATCATTTCTTCATGGAAATTTCTACTTACACATACCCCAGGTCAAGTCCATCTGATTTATATCTCATAACTCCATGTGCCTTTTCTTCATAGAAATATCCAAGCTGCAGTTTTATATCTTACTTTGTGACTGTACTGAGATATCTCTCTCATATATGGGCAAGGAGGGCAGAAACCATGTCTACTTTGCTCATCATCAACTCCTCAGCTCAGTGCCTAGAAAATCAACAGCTATTCAATAAATAACTGCTTAATGAATAAGTAAACATGTATAAGTACCATGTATTGTCCACTCTATTAGCTCTGTGGGTAAAAAATGAAGAAAAATGATAAGTTCTTTCCCTCAAGTTTTTTTTTAATCTAACAGCCTCATATTCCAACCATTTCCATATTTAAAACTGAAAACTTCCTCCCCCACTGCTCTAATACCCCTAATCCTCCTCACCCTGCTTTTTTTTTTCCCCCTTAGCACATCTCACCTCTCTGTGAGATTTAATATTAGTTCCATTGAAAGCAGGGATTTTTGTCTCTTTTGCTGACTGATGAGTCCCAATCACTTAAAACAGCTCCTGGCACACAGTATGCATTTAACAAATATTCACTGGATGAAGGAATGAATATTTCCCAAAATAATTAATCATAAAACGTCTTACTCAAAAGTGCTGTCTCCTGCAACACTGACTTCCACCTTAGTTAACTACATCATACAACTAGAGCACTGGTTCTCAACAGTAGTCATTTTGCCCCCAGGGGACATTTGGGAATGTCTGGATATATTTATAGCTGTCCCAGCTTGGAGTGGGGGATGACATTGCTATCTGGTGGGTAGAGGGTAGGGATGCTGCTAAACATCCTCAATGTACAGGCAGCTCCCCACAACTAAGAATGATGGGGCCCAAAATGCCAAAAGCGCAGAGGACATGACATTCTGAACCACAGTCTCTACTGTTGTGTGTCCCTGCACTCTTTCCATCAACTTGCATCACTTCTTTCTCCCATGCCAAAGACTTTCCTTTAGCTGTGCCATTTCTTCTCTTGCTTGTTTGTACTTCAGGCTTGTCAATATGATCTTGAGCTTTGATTACTACTGTTGTGGCCTTTTTTAAAAGTTGCTAAATTTAAATTTATCAAATGAGATGGCTATTTAATTTTCTCTCTTCTACAGAGCCTAGAACACAGAGATATCCCAGTTCCATTTCTGACAAGGCTGTTTGAAATCAGCAAGGTTACCTCACCTCTTTTTGATTAAATTTGTCAATTTAAAATCAAATGTTACTTAGTGGTATTTCAATAGGTTCCATTTATTTTTACAGACAAGACCAGAGACCTATCCGAAAGATATATGCCCTCTAAGTTTGATCCGTGATACAACCTCTCAGAGCACTGAATTTGAAACCCCATCTGATTTCAAGCAGCTTAAGTTTCCCTTTCAAATGATTTACTAAGGAAAATGTATAGTTACTCTATGGAATCTGGGTGTAATTCCTCAAGAACTCCTATTAATTCACATTCTAAGCAGAAAAAAAAAATGTTAGTTGGAAATTTTTCACACTCTGTAAAATAAGACATATCTGAGTACTAAGTAATTCATATTTGAGCCAAATAAAATACCATGCATCCTTCAGGACAGAATTATCCAGGATATCTTATTCATTGTGGTACTGTCGGTGCCTAATATGTCATTATAACATACTAGGTACTAGGTGTTCAACAGATGTTTGGGGAGGAGAGAAAACAAATGCATGACATTAATGACTACTCTTCCTTTACTAATAGACATGTGAAATCTTTAATATAAATTTTATTCCTCTTGCTTTCCTAATTGGAAGATAATTGGACTGATATTCTAAGAAAGATTCTGAGTCTGTATTGAGGCTTACTGGGGGAAACAAGGTGAAGAAATGACCAATGTCTGACATGGGTGTAAGAATGGTAAGTGGCAGCATAAGTGACATGCATTTAGCACTGTGGACGAATCTTGTTCAGAATAACTAGTGATCTCTCTTTCTCTCTTGGTTTTAAATAAGGTCCTCAATTCTGTACTGGATCTATGACAACCACTTTCTTTCATACCAGTTGACATCTCTGCACATAAGCTTGTTACCTACTTGGATTGAAGCAGTCGCAGTTTCCATTTTTGTAAGTGCAAAGTGAGACAGCTTGAGGCCACCTTAAAACTGAGGGCAACAAAAGAAGGAACATATTTTTTGTGAAGGTACCTGAAAAGGAGTATTGAGAGAAGTGGGAAATTAAGAAGGCAGGACCCCTTTAATTGGTTTTAAGGTGCTATAAATGAAGAGGGATATATTTGTTTTCTATTGATGCATAACAGATTACCACATATTTAGAAGATTAAACAACATCCATTAATTATCTCAGTTTCTGTAGGTGAAAAGTTCGACATAGTTTAAGTGAGTTATCTGCCTAGGGTCCCTTACATTGAGATCAAGGTGTTGGCCACGTTTGGGGTCTCATCTGAGACTTGGGGTCTTCTTCTAAGACCACGTAATTTGTTTCTATAATTCAGTTCCTTGCAGCCATGGAACTCATGGAGGACTGTAGGCCAACAGGAAAATCACTGACTTCTAGGATCTTTCTTAAATGTCTTATCTGATTAGGTTAGGCCCACTCAGAGTAATCACCCTCTTGATTAACTCAAAATTAACCGATTTGGGACTTCCATTGCCTCTGCAAAAATCTCCTCACCTTTGCCATATAACATAACCTAGTCATGAGAATGACTACTGAATCCTATTCACAGGTTCCACCTTCAAAGGGAGGGGATTATAATATAGCATGTTCACCAAGGGGAGGAATCTTTGGAGTCATCATAGAATTCTGCCAAACATAAGTCCAGTTAGAGAAGAAGTTATGGGAGCTGTTTTCACACCCAATATCACTTTGGGGTCTACGAGACAAAGAGAAACACAGGCTGGGGGAGAACCATCTTCTATCAAATCTCACAAATCTGGGAAGGTAAGGGATACTGAGGGCTCAGGGTGACCCCCAGAGGAGAAACAGTCTGAAGCAGGGCCACATCACTGACATGACACAAAGACAGACAGAAATCCCTTTGTGGCAACCAGCCACAGTGCCATCATGAGGTTCTCCACAGAGATGGCCAGGGGTGAATAACCTGACTGAACCAAATTCCAAGTACATACTTGTAAAGTATTGTATAGAGAATCTACAATGTTCCAAAGAGATTTTATTAGGGGTTGAGGAGGAAGTCATCTGAGTTTGGGAAGTTATAATTGTAATGGCTGTGAAATATCAAAATGTACTTACATAGATTTGACTTCTGTTTTACATATAAGCTAGTTATTTATAGTGGCTCAATTTTTAGGCATTAAATTATAGATTGCATTAATATGAATTCTATGGCTTTAGCGATATCTGCTCTAATTAGTCACCAAAACAAACACACAAAAGCAAACAGTCAACACTGGACAGTAATGAAATGCTGGAGGTTTGCTCTCCTCTGAGGTACACATGCTCTACAAAAGCCTACTTCGCTGAGATACTGCAACCCATGGAATTTTGTAAGATTCTCTGTGTTTTAAATAGTTTTAAATAAAAGAAAACAATTTGAAGTCTGAGAACTAGAAGAAAACTGTTCCTGTATTACAAAAAAATCGTTGTACTACATAGTTGTTTGTGTCCTACTAGTAAATGTCCCCCTGGCAGCCAATTTGAGAAAGTGTTATTTCACCTTCAACTCACCAGGATTTTGTGTTAAACTGCCTCATGCCCTCTTGTATTTAGGATTACCTTCACCCCTGAGTTATTATGTAACATAAGGGAGATCATCACTACTTCCAACTGACCTGTAAGCAGTAAGAGAAAGTATAACTCTAATCTACTCTCATAAAATAAAACGTTTCTATTTCTCCTTTCAACATTCTCCTCCCTTACAACTGGGAATATTCTTCAGAAAACCCATTCACCTAAAGCATCTGAAATGGGAGTTGCTTTGTTAGTAAAATGATGACATCAAGCAATAAACAGAGCAGTTTTACAAGCAGAATCAAATACTGAAGTTAACAACAAAAGGCATACATGACTGCTGTTTAAAAAAAGAGCTGCAAACTATGGATATCTCTGCTGACTGATTTTTTTGAGACGGAATTCTAAAGCTAAACAAGCACTAAATAATCCTTTCCCTTACGCAGACCATCAGAATCCAAGGGGATTCTGACAAACTGGTATTGCATTTGGGGGGTGGGGGGAGAGAGTATACTTTGGAATAAGCATTTAAATTATGTAAAATATATAAGAATCTTTTTCCTAATTCAAAAATTGCATTCTGCACAGTTGCCTTGCTTGGAAGAAACACTAAAGACCCAATTAATCCAAAATGACCCACTGCATTCGTGCATGATTTTATAATTTTCAAAGTGCTATAAATATGTTACTTAAGCCTCACTACAACTGTGTCCAGTCTAATAATAAAAGGGAATAATAAAAAGAAAGTAGGACTCCATTTTACATATAAGAAAGGTAAAACCAAAGAAAGCAAGTTGCTTTCACATAATATAGTGACATTTCATTATATTTCCATATATGGCATAGCCTAATATTTATTTCCTGCTACTCAAAAGAGAAAAGAGAACTAATTAAATTAAGAGAGTAAATCTTAAGAGTTCTCATCACACAAATTTTTTTCTTTTATTTTTTATCTGTATGAGATGATAGATGTCTACTAACCTTATTGTGACAATAATTTCATGGTGCTTGTGAAGTCAAGTCATTATGCTATACAGCTTGAACTTATATAGTTTAAGACAGTGATAGCAGCATAATTTCCTGTTTTCAAATTATGGTGGTGGGCAGAGAATGCTCTGTGTAATACTTTACCACAGGTTACAAAGGGCAGATCATATCCAAATAATGACATACTCTCAAGGACATATCCACATTTTGATCAAACAAGAAAACACCCTTTGGTGGGAAAGTAAGCAAAAATAATACCTATTTGGCCTTTACTTATGAAATTAATTTTATAAGCATGAAAAAAATTAAATCAAAGATTTAGAGAGATCAAAAACTGGTATTCTGTGAATAAAAATAAATAAGTGTGGCTAATCTCACTTACATAGTATTCAAATTTATTTTAATAAGTTTTAATGTTTTCAAGACTCCACATATAATACCAATAAAGTGACTAGGTATGGACAACTGAAGAATAAACATTAAAAAACACATTATTTATCCAAAATTATAATATATAGATTTCATTGATTTTTAAACCATAACAAACATCATTGCTGCTTTCACCTGTATCATGCATGATAGCTTTGATTTAGCCAATGTAACTACTGTTGCTTTATTTAAGAAAATCATTTTAACAGCATTTTTACTTGTGTAAGATAGACCCTCTTTTTCATTTAAAAATTTAACATTTACTCTGTCCTAAGCACTGTTCACAGCGAAAGAACACACACACACAAGTCTTTACCCTCATAGATCTTATGTTTTATGGGAAGATACAGAAGAAAACAAGATAAATAAAATTTACAGCTTATTGGGGATAAGTGCCAAGGGAAAATAATTAAAGCTGAAAAGGTGAATATGAATTATTGGGTTGAAATAGAAGCAGGATGCAATTTTAAATAGGGTGGCCAGTTGATAAAAGTAACTTTAGACAGGAGCATGCATGGGTGGTTTTTAAAAGAGCAAGGAGACTAGAACACTGGGAGCAGCCAAAAGAGAGAAGTAGAAGAGTTCAAAGAAATAATGAGAGGAAAGACTATATAGGGCCTTACAGGTCAAAGTAAAGGGTTTTGGCTTTTACGTTTAAATGAATTTTAAAAACACAAAGCATTTGGAGTAAAGAAGAAATATAATCAAACTTATATTTTAAAAGGTCACTCTCGCTGCTGGACTGAGTACAGGCTGGAGGAGGGCAAAGATACGAACACTGAGCACCATTAGGAGGTGACTGCCATAATCTAGGTAAGAGTGATGGAAGCTTGATCAAGGAGTGCAGTCGTGGTTGGATTCTTAGACATATTTTTAAGTTAGAGGGGAGAGCATTACCTGACATATTAGAAGAATGTGTTGAAATAAAGAAAGAACCCAATTTGTCTCAGGTCTTTGACCTGAACATCTAGAAGGATAGGGCTGCCAAAAACTAAGATGGAGAAGATTACAGGAGAAGCAGGTTTGGTGGAAATTATCAGAAACTCAGTTGGATTCATTAGGTTTAAGATGTCAAATTGAACAGGACAGGAGAGATTTAATTTAAATCTAATCTAATTCTAATCTATCTTTTTTACTCTCTCTTATTTATAATTACCCATTGATAAAACTTAGAAGAGAAGTTACCCTAGAATCACAACTGGAAAGCCCAGCAATGTTATGTAATCATTGCCTCTATTAATGACACATCAATATGTGCTATGGTAGTGATAAGATAGGCTACAGATTAACCAAATTTCTGATGACCATTGTTGACTTACTCCTTTCCTTCCCACTCAAAAGAGAGGTTATTGGTATGTAATGTTAGATGACTGTAGAAGTAATTTGCAATACTTAAGACTTAAATCAGTACTAAACTTCAGTACTTTACCTATTATTAAAAAATACATATATACTCCATTTGACATCTTTAACAATTACCAGCTGTTAAGAACTGAAAAGACAAGATGAAATCCAATCAGTGGCACTTTAGAATTGCATGGACTTTCAGCAATTTAAGTGGGGGAAAAAAAACTTCAGTTTAACATCATAAACCCTTTTGCTTCCTAAGACCATTTATACATGCATATAAGCTGGTGTCAGAATCATAGCTGAACAGTAGATGCCCATTTGTTCTCAGAATCATCCTTCCATTAATGTTTTGTGAAAAAAGGTTCTGTGACCCTCTCATTCCATAGGTTAAATTCTCTCCCAAGAGTCATCTGTGACCCTCATATAAATGGACGACTTCTCCATAACTTAGTGAATCATTCCATAACATGTCCAGTCATAGCTCAAATTTGGCCTAAGAATATGAACTGATAGCATGCACAGAGACGGGGGTGTGTGTGTGTACCTCTCACACAGGCACACACATACACACAAACACATAGGGTCATGGATTTAGACTAATGATGGTTTTAATATGTGATCCCACTTCACCCTGAAACTAGACTGAATGAAAGGAATAATGCAAAGACGTCCTAAATGATGCCAACTATGTGTCCTAATTTACAGAGGTTACTCACTGGTGCTTTAGAAGATTTCTGCATCACAAATGTAATTATTAATTATAATGTTACTGGAATATTTGTAATCACTTCAAAATTAACCTTTATATCCTCAGGAGGTTTGCATTTATGAGTCACTTGGCTTCTCATAGAGAAACTAATTAGTCAACAAATGATAAGTACAGAAAGAATATAAATTAGTTCTTTGTTTATTGCTACATGGTGGTATCATGTAATTTGTATTGTAATTAAAATGTTTTATATTACAAACAGAAAAATATTTAATTCAGGGATAGACAATAACAGCAGTTTCAAGTGTTCCAAGAAATATGTTGACACATTCACTGGGGTTTACTGTTTAGGCATTCAAATGCAAGAAGAAAAAGGTGGAAAAATAACTACAATCTAACCATTATCAAAAGACATTTCTCTCTTCCATTACCATTCCTAGAGTTTCTGACTAAGATCCTATTTTCTTCATAAAAACCAGCAAATATTTTGGAATAGAGAAAACAAGAACATCCAGAAATGGGAAACAGGTAATTTTTTCTAATGTAGCAAAAAATTTTTTCTGTAACATCTCAAAAAAAGTAGTGTTTTCCAATATAAGGAGAAAGATTTATAGAGAAATCCTGTCAATTATACACAAAAAGTTACAAGTACCACTATGTCATGGTTTTTTTTTTGTTTTTTTTTTTTCGGTAAGCGGGCCTCTCACTGCCATGGCCTCTCCTGTTGCAGAGCACAGGCTCTGGACGCGCAGGCTCAGCGGCCATGGCTCACGGGCCCAGCTGCCCCGCGGCAGGCGGGATCCTCCCAGACCGGGGCACAAGCTCGTGTCCCCTGCATCGGCAGGCGGACTCTCAACCACTGCGCCACCAGGGAAGCCCTATGTCATGTTATTAATCTTCTTGTTTAATAAGGAATAAGAAAAAGGCAAAAATTTAGGGGTTACATTTTTAGTTATCTTTATTCTGCTGAAGGCCTTGATCATTGCTGCTTATTTTGGTTTATTAACAAAATGCCTTTCCCCTGTGCTAAACCACCGACACATAAAAAATGAGGGTCTTTTGATTTTTCTTTACTACAATGATAGATTTAAATTGTGCCTTCTATATACTCAAATTTTGTCTCTTCATTTAAAGAACTTTTATTTCATTTCCAGTAATTGTAATTGATTCTCCTTTATAGTCTCTTCTATTTCTGACCATTTTTGTTTCATTTTATATTTTCTCTTGGACCATCCTTGGCAAATTTACTTTTAAGTCACTCTCAGATTGCTTTATTTTCTTTTTTCATTTATCTGGTTACATCCTTCTCCTGACTCTTGATGTTGGTGATGACTTTTCTTAGCGTTAACTTCCTTCATGTATATCAAAACAGCAACTCTGTAGGCTAAACTGAAGTGACAGTTTATTGGTTTGTTTTTTTCTCCAATGTTCATCCTGTGTTGTCTAGCGATTTTGAAATTTTCTCTAACTCCTCCAGTAATAGAGGTTTGGCCCAGATCCTGATCATTGGGTTATATCTGCTTCCTCCCATCCTCCAAAAAGGGGGATTTAAATAAGCTATATCCCCAGAGATAGTTACAAGTCTTATTTTTTTCATCATCTTTCACAAACATTGAAACCTCAGTCCAGCCACTGCTTTCTATCCATGAGAATTACTCTGTTCTCCTGCCATATATGAACACTTCCACTAGCAGTTCCTATCAGCAGGAGGATCATTCATTAGCTTTAGCCATATTTTTCACATTGTGTTTTGGTCCTACAAGTGGGACAGAGATGCTTGTCTTTAGTTTATCAGTTTCCTAGGGGTTTCAGATGCTATTCTTCTGAGATTACAAAAAAAAAAAAAAATGCACCATTTCGAAGTAAAAAACAGACAGCAGCTGCTAATTTTGCTCTGTGTTCTCATTCTCAACCATACTGTTGTACGGTTCACATCCTAACAATATTTTACCGAACTGAGTGTCCACTGTGGTCTAGTAAACTGAAAATTTTTGACATAAAAATAGCAAAGTGGTTAAAGGCATCAGCTTTGGCATTAGAGACCTAAGGTCAAATCTTACCCTTTTAGCAAATTATTTATCCTTTAAGAACTTGCAGTCCATCATATAAAATGAAGATAACAGTAGTACCACAAAATAGTTTAGCTGACAAGAATAAATGAAGAGTGCTTAATCCTAGTAAGTGTCCACTCAATATTATTTTAATTATTTATATACTTATAACCAGCTCTTTACCTTATGAACTACTCTCTACTGAAAATTATGAACTTCAGCTGGGAAAAAATGAAAGTATCACCTGCAATTCAAATTCTTCAGTTTATATTCAGGCTTTTAAATTTACTGGAAATATATTCACACTTTTTTTTTTTTTTTTTTTTTTGATTATCAGTGCTCATCCATCATGTGTCAGAAGAATGGTAAGGAGTTGGAGGTTTTTGATGTTCCTTGTGACACTTTACACTACTTTTCTGGATATGACCTCCTGGAAGAACAGGCCACTCTGAATTTACCATGTATTGGGTTGGCCAAAAGGTTTGTTCATTGTTTTCCGTAAAAGGGCTCTAGTAGCACTTAGTTGCCTTTAACTTCATTCGAAACAATTTTGTTAGATTGTATGTGACAGCTGTCATATCAGTGTGCATTTAAAAATAGATGTCAAAATTGGTGAATTTGGGGGTAGCCATTTTAATATTGAAGATGGAAGAAAAAAAGCAACATTTTCGGCATATTATGCTTTATTATTTCAAGTAAGGTAAAAACGCAACCGAAACGCAAAAAAAGATTTGTGCGGTGTATGGAGAAGGTACTGTGGCTGACTGAACATGTCAAAAGTGGTATGCAACGTTTCGTGCTGGAGATTTTTCACTGGACGACGCTCCATGGTCGGTTAGACCAGTTGAAGTTGATTGCAATCAAATCGAGACATTGAGAACAATCAACATTATACCATGAGGGAGATAGCTGACATACTCAAAATATCCAAATCAAGCGTTGAAAATCATTTGCACCAGTCTGGTTATTTTAATTGGTTGATGTTTGGACTCCACAAAAGTTAAGCAAAAAAAATCTTGACCGTATTTCCACATGCGATTCTCTAATGAAATGTAATGAAAACGTTCTGTTTTTAAAACCAATTGTGATGGGCAATGAAAAGTAGATACTGTACAATAATGTGGAATGGAAGAGATTGTGGGGCAAGCGAAATGAACCACCACCAACCACACCAAAGGCCAGTCTTCATCCAAAGAAGGTGATGTTGTGTATATGGTGGGATTGGAAGGGAGTCTTCTAACATGAGCTCCTTCCAGAAAACCAAACGATGATTAATTCCAACAAGTACTGCTCCCAATTACACCAACTGAAAGCAGCACTCAACGAAAAGCGTCCAGAATTAGTCAAAAGAAAACACATAATCTTTCATCAGGATAATGCAAGGCCGCATGTTTCTCTGATGACCAGCCAAAAACTGTTACAGCTTGGCTGGGAAGTTCTGATTCATCCAGTGTACTCACCAGACATTGCACCTTCGGATTTCCATGTATTTTGGTCTTTCTAAAATTCTCTTAATGGAAAAAATTTCAATTCCCTGAAAGACTGTAAAAGGCACCTGGTACAGTTCTTTGCTCAAAAAGATTAAAAGTTTGGGGAAGATGGAACTATGAAGTTGCCTGAAAAATGGCAGAAGGTAGTGGAACAAAATGGTGAGTACGTTGTTCAATAAAGTTCTTAGTGAAAATGAAAACTGTCCCTTTTATTTTCACTTAAAAACTGAAGGAACTTTTGGCCAACCCAATATAATGCATTGCCTTGAGATATTTTGAGTTCATTCATTAGTTTCAAAACAGATCTGTTGAGGCAGTAATTCTGAGCAATGATTGGTCTCTCCTCACTGTATATTCTAACATGAACTAAGAAGAGACATGTGGATGCCTGTCAATTACCTTTCTTGTACTTGTCTTCATTTATTCTGAAGCTCTTGCTCATCTTTCTCCACACAAAGACACTGAGATTGTTTATTAATTTACAGAAGCAAAATTAAATCATGTCTTTGCTAATGTTGCTCAGTCTGCTGAACAAGCCACATACCAACTGCTTTACCCAAGATTGAAAAAGAAAAATAGAATTAAAGTGTATGTAGGCATATTCCTTACATAATTATTTTATCATATTTTAAATTATTCTTTTGCATCTTACTGGGCTATCAAGGCATAGAAGTAAGGGCAACATGGGACTTCATAAATGATGTCCAGTTGGGCCTCCCAGTGAGATGACAGTTTCCTGAAGTGGCCTCTACATATCATGAGATGATTTGGCCTTGGACCCCAGGTCTTCACAACAGAAAGACAACCCTGCTAAGCTTTATGAGCTAAAGTTCAAAGCTCAACAAATTATAAACCATTACAAACCAATTTGCTTCCTCAGTTCTAATCAGCCTCTCTAACTTCTCATCCATAAAATCAGAACCAACCGACACCTTCCCACAAGGTCCCGGGACCAAACAGACGATTGTTGTAGTGATACAATTAATATATCAAGCATTCCTAAGACAGTGGGATATCTTGGAGGTGAAAGCCTACACATTTTTACATAGAGGAATTATAGGAATTAGGAAGGAAAGTGAATTCTAATGAATATTTAGAAAAATACAGGAAGGAGATACTTCTACATATTGTTAATGACTTTCAAGAGCTTGGTGACAGCAGCCTGTCAGCTTGTTCAGAACTGCAAGTTCAACATCCTGAACACGAAAATATCCAGCTGATTCTGGAATGCCAGTGGATACGTACACCCCAGAATTTGGACCTGAAGAAACCCAACCCTTCAAAAGGCTTGCCTCATGCAAGATCATAAGAAAGAGAATGACAATGAATGAGAAATAGTCAAGAGCTAAGTATGGAAGGTGCAGGGAATGAACATCAGTATATTGCAGACATGTGGTGTAAGGCCTGAGCAATGTCATTCATGGAATTTGTGTTTGTGGGGGAAGGCTTTAAAGGGAAGCATTGATTTCAACTAACTACATAGAAATATGTACAATAGACAAAAAGTATCTGCAAAAAAGGAAAAAAAAAAGCAGAACCAAAACAAACTATCCATCCATCTTCAGGATTTTTTTCCAAGCTCTCTCAAAGATCTATACACCTTACAGAGAAGATTGGATTTGTAATTGATCATGTCAGTGATAGTTTTGATGGTTTTTACTGTTAAAAAAACTCTGTGACCTTGTTTGATGACCCTAAATTACTGTAATTCGTAGAGGGTTTTGTTGTTTCCCACATCCTCTTTTCTTATATATAGTACCATGATTATTCATATAAATTTGTATATAAATATGAATATATTATTTATGCCAGCATACACATGGAGTTCATTTGTTTTTCCGGAAAAAAGAAGGTGTTAATTTGATATTTTAAAAGCAAGTAATGAGGGCCTATTGTTTACATGACGATTTTCTCAATTGAGAAAACAAAAGCCTTTGAAAAAAACTATGTAAACCATTTACCCACCTAGCACACTACATTCTAATGGGAAGATACTCTTGAATACAGAAATACATATACATATAAATGTATGAGTTTAACAAAAACTATTCACAAAGGGCTTAGGAAAAGGAAGGTACAGTATCTCAAGGGGAGTGACAACAGAATGCTGTTGACACCCTCAGCCTAAAGTTAGAAGGAGAAGAAGCAGACTCTGAACCCAGAGACATAGCTGTAGGGATAGGGCAGCCTGCACATAGAGCTGTTGTTTACACTGGAAAGGTAAAACCTATACACAGGAACTCAGTGAAAGGGGTCTGGGTAACAAATACCCTAATCTTATTTTCTTCCCACTTTCTTAACTTCTTTTACTGCCTTTAACGGGGAAACCAAATTGGAAGACAGAGGGCAAGAAAGCCACCCAGGACACAGATCAAAGCTGAGAAGTATGGGGAGTGGGGCTGGGAGAAAAGAAAGATATCTAGTATATAGGTAGAATGCATTTTCAGTGAAAGTTGACTCTTCCACACATCACACAAGTGAGAGTGTATTAAAAAGTCTGAAAAGAACCTGTTCTAAACTATTGATAGTGCTTACTTCTTGGAATTGAAACTGGGTCAATGGTGCTGTTCAATAAAGTTCTTGGTGAAAATGAAAAATGTGTCTTATTTTTACTTAAAAACCAAAGGCACTTTTTGGCCAACCCAATAGTATACACTCCTCACCACTGAATCAGCAAGCACTACAGTTTTGCTTTATAGAATGAAAAATGGAATTTTATACACCCATAAGGAAATCCTCCCTATAATTCTTGGAATATGAGTTATTTG
The DNA here is from genome assembly GCF_059928025.1 of Delphinapterus leucas. Taxonomy (NCBI): domain Eukaryota; kingdom Metazoa; phylum Chordata; class Mammalia; order Artiodactyla; family Monodontidae; genus Delphinapterus; species Delphinapterus leucas. The sequence continues at coordinate 48,242,118 of NC_143139.1, forward strand.
TTATTTTAATAGTAAAAGCTCAGACACCAGAGGAAGACACTTGTTTTCTCACTGACCATATCACTTACTGTGACTTTAGATACATTATTTAACACATTTGACTCAGTTTTTCATCTCTAAAATGAAGAAATATTTTATAAGCTCATTGTGAATATTAAATGAGGTAATATATATAAATTGTTACCAAACTGTCTCATAAGCTACTAATGTAAAATTTACTTTATGTCTTCTTTCCCCTTTGTCAACAGGTCTATTTTCAAGTTCCAATGAAAAACCATCCTAACAGTTGGCTAACTCCAACAGCATAATGCCTCTTTTTTTTTTTTTTGCGGTACGCGGGCCTCTCACTGTTGTGGCCTCTCCCGTTGCGGAGCACAGACTCCGGACGCACAGGCTCAGCGGCCATGGCTCACCGGCCCAGCCACTCCGCGGCATGTGGGATCTTCCCGGACCAGGGCACGAACCCATGTCCCGTGCATCGGCAGGCAGACTCTCAACCACTGCGCCACCAGGGAAGCCCCATAATGCCTTTTAAAATTTATTATCATCTTCATCCTCCAGTATAAAATATTTCAACCATGAAATCTATAAAGACATAAATTACCTCATCCAACCTCCTCCAAGCCCCTTCCTTTGTGTCTGACTTTTTGTTAGAGGCTATAAGAGGGAAAAATTCAATTGTCTAACTTCTCATGCAACTAGGAGTGGCCATCTGACACAGTCCTGGCTAATGAAATATATGTAGAAGTCTGCCTATACCTCTCCCCTTCCCTTCTTCTTCCTGTCTGAAACATGGATGTGACATCTAGGGATAAATAGTCATCTTTCAATCACCAGCCAACATGCTAATATGCTGAAGATGATGAAATGAAATGGAAGAAAAGGCTTGGATCTCTAAGAGAATCACCATACCTGCATTACCTTCTTCCAGAATTCTTGTTATATGAGAAAAAATAAGTCACTATTTGATGTAAGTCACTTGACTGCTTTTCTGGTATTTGCTGCTGAATGTACTACTATGTGACTCAACATCAAGTTTTGTACCTGAGCAAGTGAGAAACTAGAGGAAGCAATGTTGCAGTAAGAAACCTAAAAATCTATGGTCACTCAGACAGTAGTTACAACCTTGAATGTTATATTTTCTCCAAATAAACCATTTCTCTTTATTTTGTTCCTATTCCTCCCTCCATCCATATTATTTAAATTTGAAATTAGAATAATATACATATTAGATAAACAGAATAGCACAGAAATACTTATAACGCAAAGGTGGCAATTCCCTGAGCAGGTACTCTAAGGAAATCCCTTTTTACTCTATTTTGCTTATTTTTCTGCTGCTTTCCTCTATATTTCTAGAAAATATACTTCTGATATTTCTTGATTCATAAATATTAGACATTATTAATTCTCCATTAATATAGATGATGATTTGGCTCACATTCAATCCCATATCCCTCCCTATCTTTCTAGTATGGTTATATCATTTATCTTATTGAAATTATTAATCAGCCTTTAAATTATCATGAGCAAAATAAAAGATATATGCTTATACTTCATTTTTATGCAGCTTTTCCTCCTAGGATTTTTATTTGCCTTGAAATTTTACAGGATGTGCTTAATGATTAGAGTATTTCATTCATTTCACGGAGCTCTCAATGGCTCCATTCATTCAAATGACTGACATGCTTCACCTCTGAAAATTTTTCTATCATATTTGCTAATTACCTTTGTTCCATTTTCTCTGTTCCATCCTCCTGATATTGAACCTCATAGAATCTCACCTTCTCAGGTTTTATTTTTCCTCTCATAGTTGCTATCTTTCTAACCTATTTTCTAAGAGATTTAGATTTCTCTGATTTTGCCTAATCTTTCTTTTGGAATTTTTTTTTTTTCATTTTAGCCATCATAGCCAAAAAAACTGATCAGAAGTTCTGGCGAAGAAATAAAAGGTCTATATAAATTTTGTTTGGGAAAAGTTTTCTTTTTCACTGAGGAACTGTTCAGACGTCAGTTTTTCCAGAAGCTCTGGAAAGAGTAGATACCAGGCTTCTGGTATTCTGTTTGAGGGCTGAGGGTGTAGATCTTAGAAGTTAACTATTTGGTATAGATACTTTCACTTCATTTTCTATTTTCACCTCCACATGCCAAATTCTGCCTTTGGTCTCTACTTGGCATCTCTGATCCCTTGACTGGCTTTTTGTTTTCATCAAGTGGGGATACAGTCATTTGTGTCCACTCACTTAGTGAGTAGGGTAAAAGGAGAGAAAACACTGGTTCTTCCAAATACCACCTTCCAACCAATCCTCATGTTAAGTCATTTATCTTGTCCCTGCCTTCTGTTTCAAGCAACATCTTTGAGATGGGAACATCTCTTGGATTCAGTGAGTCTAATCAACTTTCTTCTCATTCACCTCAGTGTGCAAATCCTCTATTCTATACCTTCCCCCTCCCTCTAGCTGCATTTATTTGTACAAAAGTCTATGAAGATCTAGCTCCCACTTTATCTTTGTGGATTTTCATCTCTTCCATAGTTATATATTTAGTGAGTACTGGGTAAACTAAGAGAGAAGCATATGTGGTCAATCCACATAACCAGTAAACAACATATTTTAGATGACATATGGTATATTTATACAGTATATAAAAACTAAGATTAGCTGAGGGCATACCAAAGATAGCAATTAGAATAGGTTCTGAAATGCTTGTCTTTCCATGAATATAGATTGGAGAGTGCTGTCTTTAAAGAGCCAGTCAATTGGTAAAAGAGCAGAATAATGAGAAAATGTTTGGAAAATGATGCCAATTAGAACAGCCTAAAGTAATTGGGAGCATTTGGCCTAGAGGCGATAAGCTGGCAGTGAGGCATGACTTAGTGCTCAGATGTTGTGATGAGTTCTCCTCCTGTCTTCCATCTAAACAGACAAGCAAACAAAATGTAAAATGTTTGCCTCAAAAGAAATTTTAAAGAATCTTCCTAATACCAAAATGCCCATTTAGTGAATTGTGTAATTTCTTTCACATAGACTAAGATGATTTAGACAAGTAATACAAATTCAATTTATATGAAATATAAGTATATGGACATAAAATAGAGGTCTAGATTAAAAGAGCAAAAAAATTACATAACAACAAATACAGGCAGTCCTCAATTTTGCATGGTATCTTGTAAATGAAGCTGTGTGCCTTAGTTTCCAGTGGCTGCCACAAGAAATTACTATCAACTTGGTGGCTAAAATAATAGAAACTCTTTTCTCATAGTTCTGAAGGCCAAAAGTCCACAATCAAGCTGTAAGCAGAACCACACTCCCTCTGGCTCTAGGGGAAAATCCACTTTTTGCCCTCCTCCACTTTCTGGTGGCTATCAGCAGCATTCCTTGACTTACAGGCACATAATCCCAATCTCTGCCTCCATAATCACACTGCCCCCTCTTCTGTCTTCTCTTCTGTCTGTCTCAAACGTAACCTCTGCCTTTGTCTTATTAAAGGCATTTGTCATAATTTACAATGGCAAAGTTCCTTTTTTCAAATAAAATAACAATCACAAATTCCAGGGGTTAGGACATAGACATACTTTTTTGGGAGATACCATTCAACCCACTAAACTCATGTATGTAGGAACCATATCTTCACACTGATCTCAGTTATCATGGAATTTTGCAGAGTGAGACCTGCCTGTAATTCATATCAATTATTTGGGTTTTCAAAGTGAAGAGTTAAGACCTGGAAACATATCTCAAATTACACAGCTTAGCTTAGTGTGACAAACGAGAACATCACAGATGTGAAGAACCAGAATAAAGTATTTTAAGTGCCAGTACTCTATCACCAAAAATTTAAGGACAAGAGTATAAACTAAGTACGGCAAGCTTCTATGACTATCCACCAAAGTCAGAAGGCTCAAGATGATATGCAATTCCCACAAAAGATTGTTCTAAGTAGTCACTGATCCACCTTCATGAAGTAACATAAGGTCTAAAATATGAAGTATAACATTACTGTGGCTATGTATGTTTTCAAAGGGTGTAATTCAAACAGCATATAGATTATTCATTGCCCCTTTTATATTTAAATATATTATTAAGGTGAAATTTATGCCATTACTCATTTTAAATTAATACTGATTTTACTGTCTTGTTGGTTTGCAAATGAATCAAGAGAAAACACTTACCAAACTAATGGAGAATAGAATACAACAGAATAAGCAATAATTTAGTCTATTCTCAACACAAATACGCAGGACTATTTAAAACAAACAAAATGAAAAAAATTAAGCTTTATGCAAATAATCTAAATATCAATAGGAAAAGTGCACTTTATAGTGAAAACATTGAATAACAAGTGTGAAATCACCAAAATACAGGAGTACTACGTTACTATAAAATTGGTGCTCATAAAATATGTGTTAATTTATGTAGCCTTCATTTTATGATTTAATTAAGCAAACAAGGACTCCACTGGAGCAAATGACCCAAACGTTCTGGTCAAATATGTTCAGAAATTAATCTAATATCAACATTTCAATGGTAAGAAAACAGTTCTCTGGGTGGCTTTATTTTAAAAGTGAAAAATGTTATTCATTTTAAGTATGTTAATGAGGAGAGACTACATAGATTGAAAGTAAATGCATTAATATTAAAATGGGTTGCATCCTAAGTTCATTTCTTATTAACTCTGATCAAGTGTAAGCTCTATAATGTCTCTATACCCCAGTTTCCTAATTTACCAGAGAGATAATAATGCTTTTTTCATCAGGTTACTGTTAAGAGTAAACGAGTGAATATGTTTCAAGCTCTCAGAAGAGTAAGGGCTTTAAAAACCTTAGTATAATAATTATTTTTAAAATAATCTGTAGGTAGAATCCTCATCAAATATTTCAGCAATATCTTTTTAGGTATGAACCAGCAAAAGGTATCAATTCTAGTTCTTAGTTAATTATAAGCATGAGAGACTAGAAGTAAAGACTGTACCCAATAGTTTTAACTAACTAAATCAATTTCTAAAATATTTATAAAATGTTTTTCTTGTGGCAGTTATTGAGCTGGATAATAACTGAAATGCAAAATGAGTAAATATTAGTTTGGGCCTTCAAAACTTTACAGTTGATTTAGAAAGGTACGTAATTATATATTAATACTCATTACAGTATTATAAGTATTGCTACAAAGAAAGGGCCCGGAATAGTAAAGGTGGAAGTTTTTAGTTTTCTCCATGTAGGTTTTGCAGTTCTGTAATAAAATGGATTTACTGACACTTCTTAAGATGGACTTTAAAGTCTGAGATTGATGAGGATGGTATATGAGGCAGAGTGTGTCCATAGGCCTGGGAGGAGTGTAATTGGAAGCAAAGAGCATGTATGATGAGATGAGGGTAAATAAGGAAGGAGCATTCGACTGAAGCTTTATACACCAGGATGAAGCATCTATATTTTCTTCAGTGATAAGAGAGAATTGTTAATATGCTTTTTTTCTTTGTTGTGCAGTGGAAATGGCATATTAAAGTTATGCTTTAGAAAGATGTATTTGACTTATGAGGACGGATTAAAAATTTTTTCAACAATAAAAGAACAGAATCAATTACACAGCTCTTGTATAAAAATATCAGTCTACTCAACAACAAAAAAACAAACCACCCAATCCAAAAATGGGCAGAAGACCTAAAGAGACATTTCTCCAAAGAAGATACACAGATGGCCAACAAACACATGAAAGGATGCTCAACATCATTAATCATTAGGGAAATGCAAATCAAAACTACAATGAGATATCATCTCACACCAGTCAGAATGGCCATCATCAAAAAATCTAGAAACAATAAATGCTGGAGAGGGTGTGGAGAAAAGGGAACACTCCTGCACTGCTGGTGGGAATGTGAATTGGTTCAGCCACTATGGAGAACTGTATGGAGGTTCCTTAAAAAACTACAAATAGAACTACCATATGACCCAGCAATCCCACTACTGGGCATCATATACCCAGTATATATATATATTATATATATATAATTCAAAGAGTCATGTACCAAAATGTTCACTGCAGCTCTATTTACAATAGCCCTGAGATGGAAACAACCTAAATGCCCATCATCAGCTGAATGGATAAAGAAGATGTGGCACACATATACAATGGAATATGACTCAGCCATAAAAAGAAACAAAATTGAGTTATCTGTAGTGAGGTGGATGCACCTAGAGTCTGTCATACAGAGTGAAGTAAGTCAGAAAGAGAAAAACATTACCGTATGCTAACACATATATATGGAATATAAAAAAAAAAAAAGTTCTAGTGAACCTAGGGGCAGGACAGGAATAAAGATGTATATGTCTCTTGGCCATGTATATGTCCAGGAGAATGGACTTGAGGACACGGGGAGGGGGAAGGGTAAGCTGCGATGAAGTGAGAGAGTGGCATGGACTTATATACACTACCAAATGTGAAATAGATAGCTAATGGGAAGCAGCCTCATAGCACAGGGAGATCAGCTCAGTGCTTTGTGACCACCTAGAGGGGTGGTACAGGGAGGCTGGGAGGGAGACACAAGAGGGAGGTGATATGGGGATATATGTATATGTATTGCTGATTCACTTTGTTATAAAGCAGAAACTAACACACCATTATAAAGCAATTATACTCCAATAAAGATGTTTAAAATATATATATATATATATATCCATCAAAAAAAAAACAGTCTACATGAGATAATGAGAACCTAAGCATATGGGAATGTGGGTGGCAGATATAAATGACATTATGCAAGTCAAATCAATAGGACTTACTGGTAGCCTATAGGGGAGACCAGAGAAGTCAAAGATATCCTTAGGGAATAAGATCCAACAGAGAGGAATAAGATCTTATGGGTAAGAATGAAGGTTGACTGTGATGCTAGCTGAGTACCAGTTACAGAAATAAAGGCAGACTTTTCCACTTTTCCCATAAAGGAGAGCTTGCCTATCACTACCAATGCCACTAGAAATTTCAAAAGAGTGAAGTCTGAGAAAAGATTATGGCAAATGTACGGTTATACATATACATACACACACAAAGCACGTACGATGTTGTATAAATGAGGGGAAGCCATGAACAATAAAGATTAATAAAAGACAAAGAAACAATTTCAAGTAGGAAGGATAAGCCTTCAAAAATAAAAGATTGAGAGAACAGAAAGAGATATTTTAGGAAAACAGCAGTAAAAGGCAAATTTAATATTTTTGTAAGAGAAGGTACAGTGGAATAAAAGTGAACCTACTTCTTAAAATAAGAGCTTGAGATTGGAGTATGTATGGGCTTAAGTAATGCAGAATAAGCTTGGAAAAGCTGCCACAGGGAGTACAATTAATTCTTCATGTTGGTCATAAATAACGCAAGGTAAATAAGTGGATTATTCAAATATAGTGAAGACATAATACAACAAACGTAAGTGTCATGATTTTGTGACTTCTAGCTGTATTTACCTGCCAAGGAGATGGGAGGGATAGAGGAAGCAACAACAAAATGTCTTCACAAAGCATAAATGGTGGATATTCTGTCATAAAGTGACTTAAATGTTTACAGCAATTTCATCATGAAAGTGCCCTAATCATGGATAGGTATTGAACCAAAGATGGTGAACAAAGTGATGGACTGAGAAAGGCAGAAGAGTACAGGGACAACAAAATCAGGCAGGAAACTGAGTCACCAGTGGTAAAGAAATGGGAGAAGTCAAAGGAAAAATCAGAATAGCTCTTTAAAGTTAAGCTAGATGATGCTAAGGAATTGAAGCTGGAAGTCTCTGCATTCAGGGTATTGAGTAACAGATTTTTAAAACACGTTTTCTTCCTGTTCTTTAATAGAAACCAGATACCAGATCAAACCATGGATCAGAAGCACACAAATAGTGTGCAGGGGAAACTCAGATCAATTCTTCCTACAGAATGCATTAAAGATCATTTTTAAAATATAATTACAGATTTACTTCTTTTAAATACACTATCTGGGTAATCGTATGCTTCTGCATAGTTCTAATTTCCACTATCGTCAGTTAAGATGACGCCATCATTCATTCATTCATGCAATAGAATGAGTATGTACTATATTCAAAGCACTATGCCAGAAAACATTCTCAAATAGGATACAGATGCTGTTGGCATAGAGTTTATTGCATAGTTACAGAGATAAACACAAACTAAATGATCACAAACAGAGATAGAATATATGAAGTTTCCATGACAGCTTAAAACAAAAGAAGTTGACCAGTCAAGGAAAACATTTCTTAGAAAATAGCACTTGGCCTGAGAACTGCAGATGAGAAAGCAAAAAATGCGTTTGTGTATGTTTGTGAGGGGTTGGAGGGGAAGGTTTGTCATAAGCAGTTATGTATGCAAGACACTGGATACAAACACCTGTGAATGTAAGCGAGAAAGGCATATTTCAAATACTCCACTCAAGGAACTGAAAACATTCCAGTATTGCTAGAGTGTAGAAATAGACAGGGAGATACAGCAGTTTTCTGTATGGTATGCCATATTAAATATTTTAGTCTTTATTCTAAAAGCAATTGGCTACCAAGCAACTCAATTAAGCAAGAGCTGTCATACCCAGATTGTATTTGAGATCACTCTGGCTACAGGGTGGAGAAGAGGCTATATAGAAGCCAGCACAAATAAAGAAAGATCACTTAGTAAGGTACTGCAAAAGACCAGAAGATATGAAGCTGATTTAATCAAGTGTTGGAAGGGGGAGAAGCTGATGAATTTATAGGATATTTAGGAGGTTCAACTGACTGACAGAACTTAGTGATGGATGGCATGGAAGTGAAGGTGAGGAAGTTGTCAAGGATATCTTTTTTTGGCACAGCTAGATGAATGATGGTATCATTTACTGGGACAGGAAGAACATCATGCTTTGGAACAAGTGAACTAAAGCGTTTCGTCTTTGAGATATCACATTTGCTGTCCCCTTGAGACTTTTTGGTGGCAATGCCAAGTTAGCCAATGAATATTCTGTTCTAGAGCCCAGTGGAAGGGTCTAGGTCCATGCTGTGAGGTTTCTAATACCTGGATGGATAAGAATAAAATGGCAATGATGTGGTCAGCAAAGTAGCAGGAAGCCCAGGACACCAAGTGTCATGGAAACAAGGGAAGGAAGGTTTGTTTTTTTTCCTTTTTGTTTTTGTTTTTTCCAAAGGAGGGAGACTGCAATAAAAAATGTCAAACCCTGCTGAGAGCTCAGATAAATTAAAAAGTTAAAAAATGCAAAGTGGCTTTGGGGATACAGAAGTCATTTAATAATCTTAAGCAAAAACCATTCAGCAGAGTGACAAAAGTGAAAAACAGATTAGAGTAGGTTGAGGTGACAGTGAGAAGTGAGGAAATAAACACCGAATACATTAAAAACCTGGTCAAGAAGTTTATCTTAAGATGGGGGGAGGGGAGGGACTCCTCTTCCACCTACTATGAAGTAATTGGAACTGAATTTACTCTCCTGACACAGAACACCAGACCAAGCATATGGAACAACTATTCTCAGATATTGGTGAGCAGGCAAGGTGGCACTGTCATCCAGGAGAGAATGAGGTACACCTGTATTTACCTTCCTTTTCTACCTAGAGATGCCTTGGCAAGAACAGCTATCCTAAGACATTCATGGGATTCTGGCAGAAATGAGGAGATAAAGATGAGCATTCAGCAACAGATGGTGGTGAAATTTGCAGGACAAAATAACAGAGAGAGAGGAAAGGTACACAAGGGAAGAGTTCAAGAAATCTGCATAGGGCCTTCCTTCAATCTGCTGCTGAATATTAAGCCACAAATGCATAGCAGGAAACTCCAGGAGATTAACTGAAAAAAATTTCCAGGGCACTTTAAGAAAAGCAACTTCCAGAAGTAATACAGTACTGGAAGACAGTAAAGTTCTGGCCAAAAAAAAGGAGAGAATTCTTCCAATACCCAAATGATTCAGTAGAAACACTAGAAGGGTTATACAAATTAGTAGAACTAAACAAACTCTGAAACAGTGGTTCTCAATCAGGGATGATTTTACTTCCCCAGAAGACCTTCAGTAATGTCTGGAAACATGTTTGGTTGTCACATTTGGGGAAGAAGGGGTACTTCTTCTATCTAGTGAGTAGAGGTCAGGGATGCCGATAAACATCCTACAATGCATGGGACAATCTCCCACAGCAAAGAATTATCAAGCTAAAAAGTCAATAGGTTAGAAACTCTGTACTAGAGTAAAAGAGGTACTGTCCTTAGACATAGGCAGCAGCCCTGTCCCTGGCCCCATGCCTCAGGGGGTTCCCATGTCTTGCTTTTTCAAAAGCAGGTTTCCTCCACTGCCTGGGAACAGCTGAGACTATCAGTAATGTAATAGTGGAGTTCCCTTGAGCCCTGCCCAGAAATTGCATGGGTCTCAGTCCCCATTTCTCCCTTCAGAGTTCCCAGAACCTTCCCATGCATGAGATCCACTAAATGCACCAAGGAGCTCTGACACTCATGTTTATGGAATTGTCTAAGGGCTGCATGATTCCACAAAGGAGGGCTAGCACACTTATTGCTTCTGATGACTGGCATAGTATTTCTTTCACAAGACTGTGTGAGACTGGGTCACCAAAATGGTAACTACATGTCGCTTTGTTGTGATTCTCACTCATGTTGAACACAGGGTGAGTTCATTAGGCTCTAGGCTGATGAAATTCCACCAGCAGCTTGAGAAGCCCTGTGAGGCAGTGGGTCAGCTCTTCCAACCAGGTGCCACTACCTCCGGTCTTCAGCACCTGAACGTAATGAGGTGGAATTAGGTATTCCTGACCCTAATCATCCTACCATCACCTCTGGCTCCCAAGGCAGTCACTTCATCACATCTACAGGATCATGTGTCAGAGAGCCCTCTAGGGGTGATCATACCCCTAACCTCCAAGAATTTTCAAACCATTGCTTATACCCTCTCTTGACTCCAATCTATATGGTGATGTTGTGTCTTTCCGGGTTGGCCTTCTGCCATCCCAGATGAAGAACAGTTATTCTCTGAGCAAGTGACACTGCTATTAACAGTCCACCCACAGACCCTTCACCCATCCTCCCACTGATGGCAATGTACGAAACTTAAGGCTGCTCTCAACCTTGGAAAAAATTACATTTTACGAATGCAGTCACTGCAGCCTAAAGAGTCCAAGAGAATAAATAACTAGAAGATATGCTGTTCTACACATGTATGCTATAAAATTCTGTGTGGTAAATTTACCATAACCAGAAAATAAATTATTTGTATTTTCTGCGTACTCCAATAAGACATAGATTTGTACCCATTATCAATAAAAAGCATACTCAGACAGAACTATATTCAAAACACTGTGATAAAGCATAATGGAAAAGAATATAAGAAAAATGCATAAATGTATAACTGAATCACTTTGCTGTACAGCAGAAATTAACACAACATTGCAAATCAACTATACTTACAGCTATCACTGTTGCACATCCCCGTAACAATTCACAAATGGGGTATGTAAGTAAATATATGTTAAAAATATATAATAAAAAAAGCACCATGCAAATTCACATTTGAACCTGGCAGGCGTTCATAAATACCTTGTAATCCCTCTGTGAAGAGGATCCATGAATGTAGATCCACTGAGTCACTGCTACGCTATCTTGCACAGGTGCCTTCTATAAAATTCCTTTCAGCGGCATTTATTTAAATTAGCCTACATTAAACGACTGTCCTATCACGTTTAACTAAAAACTAAACTTGGAGATAATTTGGCACTTCTCGCATTTAGTTTTAAAATATATTAAAACATATTAATGCACATTAAAATTGGTGACTTCATATTATGAAAATAAACGGCAAAAGTATCTAGCAAAACTAGGAAAAAATGTTTAGTAAACACATTCTGAATTAAAGAATATGAAGGACTTATCTTCTTTATTTTAAATATTGTTTTCTTTAGAAGGCTTCCGGGAAGATGGCGGTAAAAAAAAAAAAACACCTTAGCCTTGGAGTAAAATGAAAGAGAAAAACAGTAACTTACTGGAGCTTTATACTCTTGGACCTTTTCTACTTTCTCCATTATGACACTGAAAACATGAAACTTTAACTTACATGGGGACTGCCTGGTACGGCGTCCGGAGCTGCTGGGGGGCTAGAGCCGCAGGCGCAGGTATGAGGCGGGCCTCGAGGTCGTGGGAAGCTGCCGAAGCCTGGTGTTGTGGTCACCACCCAGTCCACGCGAGACGCACGCCGCCACACAGTCTGGGAGGTGTCGGGGTGAGCTGACGGGCTGGCGTAAGTCCACCGGAATTGGTGCCGTGGAGCGACCTAGGGTCGCTGGAGCCGGCCCGCTCTAGAATAAGCTGGAGGCCTTGACTCGCTGGGGCCTGCGGAAAGCCTGGTGCCAAGGAGCCTCCTGGGGCTGCTGGAGCCAGCAGGCCCCGGGTGAGACGGGGCCTGGTTTTCCAGGAGCCCGCAGGGAGCCGTACTGTGGAAGTCATGGAGCTAGGGAGAGGCTGGGTTCTTGGGAGCCACCTAGGGCTGTGGCAGTCAGCCTGGTGCTGCAGTAGCTGGGCTCTGCGTTCACGTCAGCAGTGAAGCCGGCAGCTCGCTTCCTTCTCCTTCCTGGGGCAAGGGTCTCTGCTTGCGCATGCGCACGGGGCTCCGGCCGGCTGGAGCTTGGGGGAGGGGTACTGGCGGTAATGAGAATCTGTCTTTCCTATTCTACTCAAAGGGTCCTTTTTTTTTTTTTTTTTTTTCCTGTGCTTCTCTTCACCTGGAGCTTTTGGCTCTTGTGAATTTATTTTCTGAGCATATACTTGGGGAGGGGGGGTGCTGAGTGGTAGAAATTCCTATGCCACCATTTTGCTGATGTCCAGACAAGAGCTTTAAAATAGTTATTACAAATATGTGGATTTATACAAAGAAAAATGTGGACATAACGAAAAGAGAAATAAAAAAACATAAAAATCAACTAAGTGCAACTTTTAGAGATGAGAGATTTCACGTCTGAAACGAACATTTCTCTGCAAGGTGTTACCAGCCGACTAGATACTGCAGAAGATAAAGCTCAGTGAACATGAACATAACAGTAATAGAAACTATCCAAAATGAAGCACAAAGGGGAGAAAGACTTTAAAAAAATGAAAAGTTTCAATGATTCAAGTGACAATATCAAGCATTCTAACTCATGTATTTTCATACTTGGGAGGTAAGGAGGGATTCAGAAAAAAAAAATGTGGAGAAATACTTTCTGAAAACTTTCCTAATTTAATGAAAAGAATAAAAATGTAGATCCCAAAATCACAAACATCCATACTAAAAATATAATAAAATTGCTAAAAACTAAAATAAAAATTGGAAAGCAGCCAGAGAAAAGTTCTCATTGTGTATGTACAGTGGATCAAAGATAATGATCACAAACATCTCATGAGAAACAGCCAAGCCCAAATCATTGGAATAATATTAATGTACTGAAAGAAAGAAAACTGCAAACCCAGAATTTTTGTCCAGTAAAAATATTCTCCACAAATTCAGGCAAAATCATAACATTTTTCAGAAAAGTAAAAGCTGAGTAAGTATATCGCCAGCAAAACTGAATTACAAAAACCAAGGTTTAGGTTTTAGTTAGAAAGGAAAGGATATACATACACACTACATTTTGGGTGTTACATTGTATTTCTTCTGCTTACTTTGAGTAGGTGGAGTTTTGACATGGTGTCACTGCCTTTATAAGCATGACTAGTGCTTTTTACTGAAACTCCCTAAATGGATTTCCAAATATGCCTCTCAGCTAATGGGCATTAGTAATCATAGTATGGACTTAGTAATCACAGTTATAAACACAGTCTAGACTAAATAGCTGTGGTTAAAAAATTAGTTAATATCCCTCACATTTTGTAAATTAAGTTCTGTTTCTGACTCATTAAAAAAAATATATTAAAGAACTTGACTTTAAAATGCAGTCCAGTTTCAGTCTTTTGTGCATTATTTCCATGCATTATTTAGAAGAGTTTTACTGTATTCTGCCTATATTTTTTTCACATTTGATGTCCTTACTTCAGTAAATCTAGAATAAAACCAGTTGTTTGGTGGAATAAACTGATGTATGATTTATACTAATTTTAATTTTACTTGAAGAATATCTTCAGAATTATGTATTGCACCTTAATCAACCCACAAGAGGATTAATTAAAACTTTGTAGATTAATTGAGCAAATTTCAAGTATTTTTAAATGTAATTTATTCTCTGTTATTTTTAACTTTTGCTGTAACATGCGAGCCAGTTTATTGAATATACTAAAATATTTATTCATTCTTTCAGCCAGTATTTATTTTAAATGAAATATTTTTCACCTAATAATAAATATGTATAGGAAAATTTACCTGCAACAGAGCTACACAGCCCTTTTTAAGAAGGAAAACATCCCGTGTTTTATTAGAAAATCAGGTTGAATACAAATCTACTTCTATATTTTTACTCGCCAAATTCAAGAACATTTTTTATCTAAAATATGTCGTGTCATATGCACATCACTTAAATATAAAGAGTAAAAAAAGAGCTCATTACATCCATTCACACAGTTCTCACAGGAAGAATTTACTGTCAGTCCAAATGGAAATAGCTTAACATGATAAATGTTTCTTAGAATTGAGTCTGTCCACCAAAGGTAGATTTATAAATTCAGAAAATCCCATGCATATATATTCAGATTGCTGCAAGATTTTGACAGTATTGAATGTTGCTTTAAATAAAGATTTCCTCCTGTTCAGAAAATTATTTTTTATGAGTATGACTTTATTTTTTTAAATAAATTTATTTATTTATATTTTATTTTGGGCTGCATTGGGTCTTCGTTGCTGCACACGGGCTTTCCTTAGTTGCAGTGAACTGGGGCTACTCTTCATTGTGGTGCACAGGCTTCTCATTATGGTGGCTTCTCTTGTTGCAGAGCACGGGCTCTAGGCGTGTGGGCTTCAGTAGTTGTGGCACACAGTCTCAGTAGTTGTGGCTCACGGGCTCTAAAGCACAGGCTCAGTAAACCAAAAATTGCAGGCAATGACTCCAATAAGAACAGGAAAAAAATGCACATGCATGCATATATATATGTATCACATACATGTGCATAAACACACACATTCATGTGCACACACTCACACACCATGTGTAATATAACCTGAAACAATGAGACATGACAAATGGAAAAAAGGCAGGTAAACCATGTTCATATACCATTTCCAAATGAAAGTCACAAAGGGAATAAGGCATAGGCCCTGTAGTTGATGATCAAAAGCACTTATGAACAATGAGAGAAGACTGCAAAATATTTATATCAATCTTTACAGACATCTTCTTTTACACTGATAAAAACATATCCAGTTTTTCCATTGAATATATCATTAGTAGCATCCATCAATCTACAACCTGCACTGAGATATCAGTGAAATTTGAAAGTCTTCTGATTGTACCAAGGCCTGAATCTTTCTGCTTTTGATCCTTCCCACTTCAGTCCCCAGCCAATTTTGACTCAACATCTTGCTCCATTGCATTTTGTAACTACTTGATAGATCTTTGTGTTTCCTGTTATTCGTAGGTAAATGCTTCATGTTTTAAGCCTCATAATGGAGAAAATATAAAAGAATATAAACTTCTACTAAGTTGCTGCCTTTCTCTTTCATTTTACCCCAGAGGCTAGGTTTCTTTAAAGAAAACAATGTTTAAAATAAGTCCTTTATATTCTTTAATTCAGAATAAATGTTTACTAAACATTTTTCTAATTTTTCTAGATACCTTTGTCATTTATTTTTATAATATTAAGATTCATCAATTTTGTCTTAATGTGCCTTAAAACCAAGTGGAAGAAGTGCCAAATTATCTCAAAATTTAGTTTTTGAAATTCAGTATACAATATTTGAATCTACTACAAGTTAAGCTAATACTACTTTAAGCAATACACGTGATAAGACAGTCTTTTAATATAGGCTAATTTAAATAAATGCCACTCAAAGGAATTTTTGTAGAGGGCACCTGTGCAAGATAGACTAGCAATAACTCAGTGGATCTACATTCATGGATCCTCTTCACAGTGGGATTACAGTGTATTATGAACACCTACCAGGTTCAAATGTGAATTCGCATGGTGCTTTTTTATTACACATTTCTAATATATATTTACTTACATACCCCATTCAGGAATCATTACTAGAATGTATAACAATAATAATTATAAGTATGATAACAGCTAACATTTATTGAAAGCTTACTATGTGCCTGGTCTATACTTTATGCAAGGTTTTTCAGCTAACCCTCACAAAAGCCTTATGAAGTAAGTAGTCTTACTGTACTTCTTTTACAGAAGAGGAAACTAAAGTTCAGAAAAACTAAGAATGTTATCGTATTATATGAAAAATACATGAGAAACATTCAGGGGATAGTGAACTGACCGACTCATCTGAAATAATTTAATATAAGACAATAACCAGTGGAAAATAGGGGTGGGTAAACAGTTTGAACAAAATACAGTTATTGAGAGACAGAATAAGGTGTTTGGAGAGAATGTAAAGAATGTTTAACAGTTTAATTTTGGAATCAGACCAGGAATATTCCCATCTTCATCACTTACTAGTTATATGACCTTGGGCAAATTTCATTGGGTATAAAATAAGGATATTACCAATACCTCACAGGCTTGTTGTGAAGATTAAATGAGATGAATGAGACAATGGATGGTAGAAGAAGCAGTTAGTACATGCTCAATAACTTCTAATCATTGATCTGATCCTATAGGTAGAAGGGGATAATGCTTCAGAAGTCTTCAAAACGTCTCTCTTTTGTAAACAATAAATAGAAAATACATGAATTGGATGTAGAAATGCCCATTAAGAAACTAAACTGCATTAATTGCTGGAATTCTTTCCCTTAGGGCCTGGTAAAGGCAGTGAAATGGAATATAATGGAAAGCAAGGTGGAAAAAAATCAAGGAAAGGAAATACATTTGTGAAACATCTGCCAGCCTTGCACAAGGTCTGAATAAAGAGTTCAAGGTTCCAAATTTAAATAATCACAAATGTTAATAGATGGACTTTTATCTAGACTCACCAAATGTTTTAATATCATCTGTAACATGCCTGCCAAGTATTTATAGAACATATATTGAACAAACTGCTGAACAGAATAGGCTTCTTAAAATAGATCATTTTTTTCAGGCAACTTTAAACTGTATAAAAGCAAAACTCCGAAATAGCTCATATCTATCTTGCGCCCCTAATACTAGTGTCTGAATCTATGTAGTCTGATCCCATTTCCATACACAGAGTCTTTCAGATAATGTAGCCCCTGCTAAATTTTCTACAAATAAAGTCCCTCAGCCCATTCAATTGTTTGCAAGCTGAATTTTTTTAATTTATTTTTTATTGAGGTAACATTGATTTATAACATTATATAACTTTCATGTGTACAACATTATAATTCTACTTTTGTGTACACTAACAAGGTGCTCACCACCAAAAATTCAGTTTCCATCCATCACCATACAGTTGACCTCCTTCACTCATTTCACCCTCCTCCCACCCTTTCCCCTCTGGTAACCACCACTCTGTTCTCTGTGCCTACGTGTTTGTTTTTGTTTGTTCATTTATTTGGTTTTTTTTTTTTATATTCCACCTATGAGTGAAATCATATGGTAATTCTCTTTCTTCATCTGACTTGTTTCACTTCGCATCATACCTTCAAGGTCCATCCATGTTGTCAGAAATGAAAAAATTTCATTCTTTTTTATGAATGAATAGTATTCCATTGTATATATACACCACATCTTCTTTATCCATTCATTAAAAAAAAAGAACAAGGCTGAGTTTTTTAATCTTCTCACTATCCTTGTTCTTCTTAATGAGCTCTGCTCTGTTGTGTCCCCTTTTAAAGAGTGGAGCTCAACATATGGCCTTCTACTTGAAGAGTGTTCAAAATGTAGAGTGGTATGGGGAAGCTAAACACTTCAGTATGCATGGTGCTATAACAGAGGTGTGCTCAAGGTGCTAGAGACAGAGAAGTACCAATTCACCCTGCCTACAGAGCAGTGACTTCTGTGAAGACAGAAATCTTCACATGAGGTAATATTTGAACTTGGATGATTAGGAATGTCCGAGTTGGAAGAGAATGACATCAGTCCACAGCTTTCAATGTACGGAATTTGAAGAAAAAGTACAGCATGCTAAAGTAAAGCTGTGAACCCATGAGGGATAAATGTAATTTAGAGTTCATGAAGAATAAGGTTGGAAAACAAAATTGCAAAGAAGATGAGAAAAGACTGTGAATGACTCTGTGTACTACACTAATACCATAGCAAAATAACATATCTGTTTATGAAATGGCTTGTTATTATTGCTCTTAAGATCACTAAAATTACAAATTTATTTTATCCATACTTGTTTCTGCTATCAAGCTATGTTTTACTCAACCTGAATTTGAGCACTTAATTCATTGGCTCCAACCTATAAGTCATTAGTCAAGCACATTACAGTTTTTTCTATCATGATTGTATTACATATTTTTCTTACCTTCCCATTTTCCCATGCTCCCTATATTTGCTTATTATATTATGACATAAAGCCTAGTGACTAGAATTACAGTACAGTTGACACTGAAACAATGTGGGGGCTAGGGGCTACAACCCTCTGCACAGTCGAAAATCTGTGTATAACTTTACAGTGGGCCCTCTGTATCCATGGCTCCACATCCACAGATTCAACCAACCAGGCAGATTGCAGACCATGTAGTAGTATATCTTTATTGAAAAAGATCTGTGTACAAGTGGACCCGTGCCTTTCAAAGCACTGTTTTTAAGGGCCAAATGTGTTACGAATTCTGGCTATTATATCACACATCACATACAAAAATTAAATCAACACAGACCATAGACTTAAATGGAAAATTTATAACTTATAAAACATCTAAAAGAAAATATAGGAGAAAATCTCTGTGACCTTGGGGTAGGCAATAGTTTCTTATATACAACACCTGAAGCAAAAAAGAAGACAACAACAACAAAAACCCTGATAAGTTGGCCTTAATCGAAATTAAGGCTTTTTTAAAAAAAAATCACACATTCAAGCCACAGATGGGGAGAAAATAACTACAAATCACATATCTAATAAAGTACTTGTATCCAGAATACATAAGGACATTAAAAATGGGCAAAAGATTTTAAAAGTTACTTTACAAAGGAAACACCTGGCAAATAATCACTTGAAAAGGTGCTCAACATCATTAACCATTAGGAAAAAAGCAAATTAAAACTACATGAGACTAACAAGGACCTACTTTATAGCACAGGAAACTATACTCTATATCTTGTCATAACCTATAATGGAAGAGAATGTAAAAAAAGAATATATATATATGTGTATATATAAACTGAATCACTTTGCTGTACTCCTGAAACTAACACAACATTGTAAATCAACTATATTTCAATAAAAAACTATATATATATTAAAAAACACAGGAAAACTACATGAGCTACCAATACATTTCTATTAGAATAGCTAAAATGATAAAAACTGACTATGTCAACTGTTGTTGAGGTTGTAGACCAACTGGAACACTCATACACCACTGGTGGAAATGTAAAATGGTACAACCACTATGAAAAATTGTTTGGTAGCAACTTACAAAATTAAACGTATATCTACCATATGACCTATGTATTGTACTCCATAGGTATTTATCCAAAAGAAATAAAAGTGTATGCCCATACAAAGCTATATATATGAATATTTATAGCAGCTTTATTTACAATCATCTAAAACTGGAAACAACCCAGGATGGATAAATAAATTGCAGTATATCCACACACTGGAATATTATTAACCAAAAGAAATGAGCTACAGATACATGAAAATACATGGATGAATCTCAAAATAATCATGCTGTGTGAAAAAGCAAGACCAAAAGAGTACATGCTATTAATTCCACTTATATAATATCCTAGAAAAAGCAAATTAATATATAAATAACAGAAAGCAAATCAGTGATTGCTTGGGTTCGAGAAGAGATGGACAGGGAGAGGCAGGTGGGAAGAATCACAAAGGACCAGAAGGAAGCTTAAAGGATGTTGAATATGTTCATTACTGTGACTGTGGTAAGCGTTTCATGGATACATACATATTTCAAAATTATCAAATTGTATACTTTAAATGTGCACAGTTTGGGGTTTCCCTGGTGGCGCAGTGGTTGAGAATCTGCCTGCCAATGCAGGGGACACGGGTTTGAGCCCTAGTCTGGGAAGATCCCACATGCCGCGGAGCAACTGGGCCCGTGAGCCACAACTACTGAGCCTGCGCGTCTGGAGCCTGTGCTCCGCAACAAGAGAGGCCGCGACAGTGAGAGGCCCGCGCACCGCGATGAAGAGTGGCCCCCGCTCGCCGCAACTAAAGAAAGCCCGAGGGCAGCAACGAAGACCCAACGCAGCCAAAATTAAATAAATAAAATTTATTTAAAAAAAAAAAGAGAGACAACTGGTTTAAAAAAATATATGCACAGTTTATTGTGTGTCAGTTATACTTCAATAAAGTTGCTTTAAAAAAAATCAGATAAGTCTTTCAGTTTCAACACAGCCTCCAACAGTTTGCTGGATGATGGATGTCCTCCATGTTGTTTTTGTGTGAGTCATGGTCCTCACTAATAAAAAGCACAATTGACATTTCTCAGCCATTTCTGAAGAACTCAGGAGAAAAGGATTATGTCGTACATGGAAAGCATCTCTTGAAGCCAGGGAATAAAGACTCTGATAGGAGACCTGACTCATTATAAGGAGAAAAAAAGTCAAATAGCTCCGGGTAATCTGTTATTGTAAATGGTGTAGTAACCTTGTGGATACCTCAATTAAAATATTTATCATATTTTTTCTAAATGTTTATTTTACTTATTTGTGTCCCCACTTAAATTTGGAGCTTTTTCATAAAAAGAATTTGCATCTTTTTTATCCATTGCCTAGCATCACTCCTGGCACTCACCTCTGCCTAGTAAATGTTGATTCAACAAATAAGTGAATGAAAAATGGATAACCACCTTGTATGCTATAGGAGGAAAATTCATAATGGAAGGAATGCTAAGAATGATCTACCAAAAATAAATTGGGAAGATGGTTGGAACCACTACGAAAGACCTCAGAAAATCATAGTCACTCCTATTTGAATATCTTTTGTATTTAGGCCACTTTACACAAATTGCCTCTAACCCTTAAAACCAACTTATAAGATAGGCCTTATTATCTTCATTACAAAAATAAATAAACCTTCTATTCACAGAGTTAAATGACTTGTCTGAGGTAATTATTCAAGTAAGTTGTGGACCTAGGATTTCTGGTGGATTTAGGTTTTGAAGCCAGATCCGCTGAGTACAACAACCATACTTTTTCCACTACATCTTGCTGGTGCCTAGTAGATACAAACAAATTCACAGAAAATTAATTATCATTATTTGAATTTGAAATCATAGTAAAATATGGTGAATATCCTTCCTTTTCCATCAGTGATCTTGAAGGGATGAAATTGGAATGTCTCTAGAAGAATATTCTCTATTAAAGTGTCTAGTTCCATGAGAAAATTCTAGGTATATTTCTACCTAAATGAAAAAAACAAACCCCAAGAACAGTGTACTCAGGGTTCTAAGGCATTATATAGGAGTTATGGAGAACTTTTAACTCTTCAGACACTTAGAAGTTTGTTTGGTGTTTTTCAGCTAAAAACATTAATTGGTCAGTTCTTGACCTTTCTTACTGAAAATGTCATCTTCTGGAAGATATAAGAAGTGATGGTTGAAACCACAAGTAACATGTGAATTGAGATAAAAGGAGAGAGGAATAGAGGTGATGTCATTTGGAAAGTGTATTACTAACTCCTTGGCCAGATGTGGAGAATGGTTATGTTCCTGACACAGATCAGTGTCTAGGTTGGGCATCTTCTAGAACTTCCATTGTTCATTGCACTCCAGATTGATTACACTGGGCTGTTTCCAGAATACCTTCTCTCTCATTACCACCATCCTGATCCACAGCATACCTCAATATTATGATCAACAGTAATTAGGAAATTTTAAAAGGAGTGCAGATTGGTAGATACAATATTGACTTTGGGTCTTGACATTTGAGATTGAGGGAAAGAGTTGGTTTGTAATAAGAAATGTCCACTAGATATATATAGCTATTTTTCTGGAGTACTGAAGAGAGTTGATGTTGATGCAGGCTTTTGGGGCCATGTGTATAGAAGTGAGATCAAAGCTTTGGAAGTAAAAGAGGTATCTAAGGGAAGGAGTATACACAGAGAAGAGAGCAGGAGGCCAATGATTAAAGCTATTCCCCAAGGAGGTGGGGGAATATAAACAAATATAAGAGACATCAAGGTGTTTTCTGAAATGGAAGTTAACCAGGTTTGCATCAACTAGTGGCCACTTTCTAGGTTAAGAATTCAAGGGTCCTGTAAGGCAGTAGCTCACTTTGCAATGAAATTTCTTTTGGCATTATTTTATTTTTTAAGAAATGTACTTGGAAGCACAGAAAACTAAAATAGGCAAGAATGGTAAAAAGCTAATTCATGTAGATCCAATTAAAAACATGTTTCTGTGGCCACTGATACAATCTTAGTCGAAAACCTTTTATATGCTACTCAAAGGAGCTCTGTGGTCCTTTAGAGAAACTCATTTTCTGGCAGAAGTTGGAAAGCATTTCTGATATTAAAAAAATCAGTGAGGAAAAAAGCAAGAAGGATGAGTGGTAAACTCTCATTTAAAAACCTGTACACTGAACAGAATGCCTTTTTACAGCCTTTCAATGAGACAGGACTTCTTTAATTTGAACTGGAACAGCCTGTGTTCTATATTTCTTAGCTTGCCTGACATAGAGGTCAGAAATTTACTGTGGGACAAGTTAGAATCGCTTACGTATTATCTTAAATTTAGATTTGGCCGAGATTTTTTTTTTTGCTGAAATGATAAGAGACACGGCAATAAAATGAAACTGCTGCTTTTATCAATTTCTGCTTGCAAAATTTACAAAAATCATAAAATAAATTGTGCTTAAGGAAACCACTGAACTCACTGTCTCTTTAAAATGATTAAGTCATTTTATCTCCCAATCAGCCCTGAATTGTTTTTTAAATGACCTTGTGGCATTTCCTGAATAGCCTTTCTTAGCAGGCAGGCACAAATATATACAAATGTGAGAATAAAATTATGTGAACTGTAATAGTGTTCAGTGTGAATTTTGACTTATTTTTTACATGCTACCCCCAACTCTGCACCCTAAAGTTGTTCTGTAGTCGTTGTCACAGAAGAGTTGAATCAATTGAATCAATTTAGTGTGTGCTTACTGATCATTATAAGATGAAATATACTCTATTACTAGAGGTGTGCCTACCTTCAAAAAAATTACAATTGAAGAGGCAAGATATGAGTCCATAAAACTTTTCAAATAAAAATTAACTAGTAAAGTAACTCAACCAACAGTAGACTGCCTAGAAGAGGAAGTGACCACTCTAAGCTGGAATGACTGATTAATTATGATATTATATGAAGGTGGAGATCTGACTCATTAAAAGCTACTCAAAGCTAAAGATTTGATTCCTCCCAGTAGGATGCCCCTGTAACCTTTGCCTGTTTCCTTGTTTCAGGTACCTCATTTGCTTCTGTTCAACTACCAGATGCTCACCTTCCACAGACAGGCATCTCCACAGTTGCTTCATAATATATCCCAGGGAACATCCCACAATCAGCTCCAACTAACCTTCCTCAATGCTTTTTTGGATCACACAATACATTTTGGATTACACAATACATTTTGGACTACACAATAAACCCAATGCTAGATTCAGGCTTGAACCTGCAGGTACGACAAGAATGGCTAAAAAAGGTACCATAGAGTAAGCGCATCAATATTTGTAAGGGTTTAGCCCTGACTGGGCATCTAGTGCAAAGACCACCAGCATCAATGTGCTGACCATGCAGTGAGTAGTTTGTGAGCATTAGGACTAGGAGACAAGAGTTAGCTGGAAGTGAGGAAAAACACAAGTATGTGGGGCAGAGTCACTATACTCTTCCTGACCTATCATCAAGTGTGAAAAAGAATTCGACATATAGAGGTAAACTCCAGGCTTGGTTCTGGGGTCTGAAAAGAGAGCTGATCAAGGAAAGTAGGAGAACAGGGTTTAGAAGTACACAGAAGATACAGAAGTGTCAGGTAAAGCCCAGAATACCCTAGGAATTCCACTTAAATGAAGGAAAGGACTATCAGGTAAAGGTATAGAGCTGGCTATAATATGATGATACGTGGGAACTGGCAATTTTAAAGAACATGGTAGGGAAAGATTCACTAGAAGGTGCCATTTTAGCAAAGAGTTGAAGGAATAGAGACTATGTTCTTCCCTTCCTCCTCCAGGGTTCTGCTAATGAGGAGGAAAACCCATCGCATGATAATAATGATCATACTTGTATTACTTCCCCCAGTCTACTCTAATCTTGAATTCAGGATTGAATTTTGTACTGAAAACTTTCACAAAGGATAAGGCAAGGTGGGGCTTCCCTGGTGGCGCAGTGGTTGGGAGTCCGCCTGCCGATGCAGGGGACGCGGGTTCGTGCCCCGGTCCGGGAAGATCCCACATGCCGCAGAGCGGCTGGGCCCGTGGGCCATGGCCGCTGGGCCTGCGCGTCCAGAGCCTGTGCTCCGCCATGGGAGAGGCCGCGACAGAGAGAGGCCTGCGAACCGCAAAAAAAGTAAAAAAATAAAAAAATAAGGCAAGGTGAAGTCTGATCTCTTCATGGAGGAAAGAAATTATTGCTACCAAACAGTATCATAGACATAATCATAGAGGAGAGAGAAGATTATTAATAAACACTGTTGATTTAGTATGAGAGGGAAACACATTCATTCATTCATTTATGTATATATCGCTCTATCACACTGACAGATTCTGGGGGCAGAAGAGAAAATAGCCCTTGTCTTCGTGGCGCCTACAGTGCATAAATGTCAATATACACGCTAGGATGGAAACCCAGTTGTAATCCAGGTCCGCATAAGAAGTCAGTGGAGTCTTGCAACAACAAAACTGAGATTAAAAAATGGAATAAGTAAGAGTTAAAAAGAAGGGGAGATTAGGGAAGTGAATGATTTTGTGCTAGAGTAGAATCATATAACTCAGGGAAGATCTTAGACAGTTTAACAAAAGAAGATCAAATAGCTACCTACTGAACAAGAAGAGAAGAGTAGTTGGCTATGAGACTTCAGAAACAGGTGAGTAGGCAGGCACAAGTGTGGCTCATTTAAAGATTTTGGTCCTTATATTTCAGGAAATGTGAAGCCAGCGAAAAGTTTTAAGCAAGAGAATGAAATGAATTTTAGAAAAGTCTTTGATTTATATTTTTGAAGTTTCACTTCGGCAGCTGAGGTGAAAACATATTAGAGTGAGGCAAGCATAGATGTTGGGACCTGGGTTAGGAGTCTGAGGTTTGGTTAGTTTAGACCAGTTCCTAACAGTGGAAATGGACAGAAGAGACTTAGTGGCTGATTGGATGTGGGCAATGAGAGATGGGGGATAAGTCAGGAATGAATTTTAGGTTGATTTTATCAACAACTGAGGAGATTGAGAAGGCCATGTAGTGACACAGGACTCATTGGAATTAAAGCAGGTTTGGAGGATTCTAGGAAAGATGCAGAGAAGCTTATTAAAGATGGCTGTGAGCTGAATGGGGAACAAACTGGCATGATCTGGGTTTGAGTCTAGTTTGTAAATACCAATACCACTATTGCTATAGCTGTCATCTCTGGTTTATTTTCCACGCAGCCAACATAATGATCCTTTTGAAATACAAGTAGAACATTTGCTGTCCGCTAAAATCCCTCCAATGAATTCCCATCTTCCTGAAAGGAATCTCATGACCTTCACCCTCTGCCCTCATCCGTAGCTTCTGCGATTACTGCTTCAATTTCCTCTCACTCCCCACCTTACTCACTTTCCTCTGCCCCAGTGGTGTCCTCACTTGTCTGTGATTAATGCCAAGTAATTCCTGTCTCTGCCTGGAAAGGCTATCCTCCAGATATCCTCATGGATAACCCCACTACTTTATTAATGTCTCTACTTAAATCTCACCTTATCAGAGAGGTCCTCATTAACGAACATCTAAAAAACACTCATTTTTTTTCTTTCCCTACTCTGGTTTATTTTTCATCTCAGCCTTCATCACACCTCAATTAATTATATAATAATATGTTTATTAAGGAAATAAGCTCCTTGAGAACAGGAACTTTATTTCCTTCCCTCATGTAACTTCAATGCATAAAACATAGTAAGCACTTAATTCATACTTGTCAGTTGACTATAGATTTTGTTCAGCACTTCTTCTCACCAGTTTCCTCTTCTCTTACACCTCTGCCCTTTTTAAATACTAGAGGAAACTCTTTTAATTAATCTCTACTAACTCAACTTTCCAGATTAACCAGTGCCATTTGTTCCCTCTGTAAAGTCTGATGTCCAGAGAACACTGAAATCTCACAGCTGTTAGACTACTTCCTAGCAGTCTTATTTATTTCTTCTACCAGTAAATCAATAACATTGGTTTCCAATCTGTTTCTATCAGTTGGACTTGTCAGTGTCATTACAGAAAGTAATTTATTATTATGTAAATTGATATGAGTGTAAAAGGGAAAAACTGTTGTTTCTGTGAAAACTAATTTGAATAATATGGAAAGACTTGATAAATTGGATTTATATTTATTTTAAAAATATTTATTTATTTGGCTATGCAGGATCTTCGTTGCCGCATGTGGGATCTTCATTGCAGCGTGTGGGATCTTTAGTTGCGGCATGCGAACTCTTAGTTGCAGCATGTGGGATCTAGTTCCCTGACGAGGGATCAAACCTGGGCCCCCAGTGTTGGAAGCATGGAGTCTTAGGCACCGGACCATCAGGGAAATCCCAATGGAATTTATATTTAAAATCATTGCTATTGGCTGTCAACTTTAAAAGACTGAGGGAAAAAAAGTCATAAATACCCAGAATTATTCACTCAATATGATTATATATGCATATAGCCTTGTTCTATTTTAAATATGTTCAAACTGGGAATCTTAGATAATGCCTTATGGGTGTGGTTTATGCCAAAAAATGATGTTGAATTTCAATCAGTGAAAAAGAAAAGTCTTGGCTAGGCATCAAAAAATTGATAAATGTACGTTTATATGTTTGAAGTTAAAATGTTCAGGGCATTCATGAATATTTTTAATTCTACAATTTAACTGTTTTTTTCTCATTAATTAACACTGCGAGCATTTAGTAGTGAATCGATTTCTCCTTAATCTAAACCTATTCTCCATATTCTGCCCTTCCCACATGCATCTCAGCACAGATGAAAACAAAGTTGCATCTTGTGTGTAAACTTGGATCTACTGGCATTGGTTGACCTTACTTCTATGTCAAAAAGCTACCTGTATTAGTCTGGTAAGGCTGCCGTAACAAAGTACAATAAATTGGATGGCTTAAAAAAACAGAAACTTACTGTCTCATGGTTCTGGAGGCCAGAAGTCTGAAATCAAGGTGTCAGCAGGGTTATGCTGCCTCTAAAGGTGCTAGGGAAGGATCTGTTCCAGGCCTCTCTCCTAGCTTCTGGTTGTTCATTGGCTCATGGTAGCATAACTCCAGTCTTCACAGGGCATTCTCCCTGTGTATATGTCTGTGTCCAAATTTCCCTCATTTTATAAAGACACCAGTCATATTGGAATACGGGCCCACACTACTACAGTATGACCTCATCTTAAGTTAGTATGACCTCATCTTAAGTTAACGAATTACATCTGCATTGACCTATTTCCAAATAAGGTCACATTCTGAACTACTGGAGGTTAAGACTTCAACATATGGATTTGGGGTGGACACAATTCAACCCATAACAATGCCTAACAGAAAACTTTGAATACAATAGAAACTTAGTAAATTCATAAGAGAGATATTAAAAAGTGAATGAGAAAATATTTGACTAAGTGAATGAAAGTATGAATGCTACCAGTTTTTTCCTTTTCCTACTTTCTTTCTCCATTATTTTGCCAACCCTATGGTTTATCCTCTGAAATTCAGATTCACTTTTCCAACACTAATGAATATAGTAAGCCAACTGTGCAAATACACAAATGGACAGATACAACTATTTAAGAACCTTACAAACTATTTTCTTTATTTCTCCAATTTAATTATATCTTGCAGTGGAATAAATGCCTGTCATTTTTTATGCCAAACACAAACTTCAGTCTATACAGGACTTTAGTTCTTGCCTAAATATTAAGAGATTACAATTTTAGTTCAAGATTTTACAAAAATAAACACAAACACAGTATGTTTGGAGAATACTTCTTCCCAACATTGAAAAGTACAATATCAAATTACTCTTAAACCATTATTTCCATAATAATAAAACAGGTAACTGTGTGAAAATGACAATCTAAATTACATGCTGAAATGCTGATAGGCTCAGACAGGCATAACCAAATTAAAGTGAAAGTCTGAGAAAATATTCACTGAACATAGAGTCCATCACATAGCCTGTTTAAATATATTAAGTGGATTAGAACTTCCAGTTACACAGGCATTTATTAATCCACTGGTAATCATAAAACTTGACTTTGCTTATAAGCCATAATGACTAGGTCAGCTTATTATAGCCTCAGGTTTTTTGTTTTTGTTTTTTACTTCTAAAGACACTTCCTTTTTTAATAGTGAAACAGTTCTTAAATTGAAGCATTAACAATGCTTACATCTTCTCTTTGAAATAACGGGTGATTCGTCATCAGGACAAGTTTCTTACAGATGACTCATTTATCTCAGCATGCAGTCTTACTCATAAAAAAAATTCAATGACAAGATCAGTGATGGATAAAAAGATATATACATGCATAATTTACTTATGCTTTCTTGCCAAATTTTAAAATATTTAAGTAACACAAGATGATTTTCTTCATCTACTATGAAGAAAACAATTAGTCTTAAAAAAATAAGTCATAGCAAATAATTTTATCCTTACTGGACTGAATTTTGGGAGTCACTAATACAAAGAGGAAATTGCAGTAATATATGACATTTTTCAATTGATGTGGCCACTGTCTTCCAACTGACAATCTAGTTTTCAGTTTATTTCATTTTTAAAATCTTACCTGACCTTCAGAGAAACAATCTCATCATATTTCTCCCCTTTCCTTTTATTTCTGTTAACAGCACTACCATTCTCTTAATCAATCAGACTGAATTTTGAACTTCATTTGTCTATTCAACAAATATATACCCGATGACTACCAACTGGTAGAACTGTTCTAGCCTCTGGGAATATAAAGGTAAGAAGAGACAACTTGCAAACAAAACCCATAATCAGACACCATTTCATGCTCACGAAATGGAAAAAATGAAGAGTATAAAAATGGTAAGCTTTGTGGAGGTTGTGGATTAACAGGAATTGTTACACACATTGGGGGAATATAACTTGATCAACAACTTTGGAAGGCATTCTAACATTGTCTGTTAAAGCTGAAGATACACATGCCATACGCCAAGCAATTCCACTTTTAGGCATATACCCTAAATAAGCTCATGAATGTGCATAGCAGGACATATATCAGCATGTACATATCCTTAGTGTAACAATCCTGTGCCTAATATATGTCTTTGCCTTCCAAAAGTGAAGGATATCCAATGGAATGCTAGTGAGAGGTGAGTATTCAGGTGTTATCATTGTTGTTGTTATTTCTTACATATCTTATAATTATTCTTTTGAAGGCATTTAATTTGAAAAAGTAATAGGGATAAAGAAGCACTGATAATCATAAAAAAATAAGACTCATAAAAATGAGAAACAAAATCAGAACAATACCAACCAATAGTAAGTAGAAATGACAAAGAATCCATAAAAAAATCATAGAAATAAAAATAAAGCTACTGGTTTAAAAGTAATTAGGAAAATTATACTTACACAGTCAAGAGAATTAGTGAATGGGAATATACATCTGAGGAATTCACCCAGAGCACAGTTCTGAAAACTGCTCTTTGTAAAACCCACACCAAACCCACAATACCATCCTGCACTGAGTTTAGATATTGCCCACTGACTTTGGAATTTAAATGAAGCATCCAGAACTCCAATTTCTACTTTAAAACTCTTCCCTGACTGATTCTTCCTTTATGTTGTGAGGTTACACATCTGCCACCAACTGTGTGGGTTCTGACACTGGCTCAGGCATTTAGTTACCATGTGAATTTGTATGATGAATTAACTAATTTCTCTCTGCAGTGTGTTTATGTGTAAAATGAGGAAAATTATAGTGCCTTCCTACTATTTTATTAAGATTAGATGAGTTAATATGTGTAAAATGCCTTTGTTTTTAATTCTTATTTCATTTTGGATAGTTTCCATTACTAATTTTCCAAATGTACCTGTCTTTTCTCCTGCAGTGTCTAAGAGGCTACTAATCTCTTCCAGTATATTTTTCATTCCAGGCATTGCAATTTTCATCTCTAGAGGTTCAGCATTGGTCTTTTTTGTATATCTTTCATGTTTCTACTTAATGAAATTCATCTTTCCTCTACCTTTTTGAACATATGGAACATAGTATAGAACTGTGTTAATACCCATGTCTGTTAATGCTATAATCAGTGTCACTTCTGGGTCTGTTTCCATTGATTGAGTTTTATCCTCATTATGGGTTGTATTTTAATGCTTCTTTTCATGCCTGGTAATATTTAATTGAATTTTAACTTGTTGGGTCTGGAAATTTTGTATTTCTATATATTCTTAAGCTGTTTCCTAAGATACAGTTTATGCTACATAGAAACAGTTTTTGAGTTGTATTAGGTAGAACCAGAGCAGTCTCTAGTCTAGGGATGATTTTATTTCACTACTGAGGTGTTAGCATTCTGAGTACTCTACATAATACACCTTGATTTCAAGATTTTATACTTTGGCAAGTGGGAACACCAACTATTTCTGGCCTTATGTGAGTGTGCCCTCTGTTCCTTTCAGGTGGTCCTTTCCCTGGCCTTTGGGCTGTTTCCTGGCGTGTAGTCAGTGCTCAGCTGGAGACTCTAGGGAGGCTCTCTGAAGATCTCTAAAATTTGTTCTCTTTTCTATCATTCTCTATGAAACACTGTGCTCTGCTATGTGAATTCTAACTACCTTGGCCTTACTGGACTCTCAACTCAATCTCCTCAACTCAGGAAGACTGCCAATATCTGAAAATAGATGTTTTATATATTGGTTTCAAATTTTTTAGCTCTTTTCAGGTGGAAGAGTAAATCTGGTCACTGTTCACCCTCTTGGCTAGCAGCAAAAGTTCTGTAAGCTATTATTAACAATGACACTTTCCTCTGAATATTATCTAGCCCTTACATGTGAATGGCATGAAGTTAGTGAGGATATGCGTGCATGTGTATTAACATCACAATTAACTCCATATGGAAAAATAGGCAGCATTGCTTTCAACATGTTTTTCAGCCATCTATCCAGTGGTGTTTCACTGGCCCATTGACCCTTCACCCACATAGTCCCAGAAAGGTCCTCATTTAATCACTTCATGCTTCTAGCCATCTCCTTTCCCTTCTTCTGACTCTTCTCTTCTCATTTACCTCTGTGGAGCAATAAAAACAATCCTCTCCTAAATTTTTTTTGTATGATGATTCAGACCTTTTCTTTGCACATTTTGCTTTTCAGCCTTTATGCAGGGTCTCTAGACTTTACTTTTCTAAACAAAGGCAGTTGCTGCTTCCCAAAGTAAAATGAATGTGTCAGATGTTGAGATAATAAATACAGTGGTCAAGTACTCAAGTTATGGAATTAAACTCCTTGGTTCCAACTCTGACTTATTCTACCACTTGTACTCTAAATAACTTTAATCAGGCCATCTCTTGGTTCATCAGCCTTACCACCTGGAAACAAAAATAATCATACACCATACTATAAAGGGTTGTTTTCAGAATGGCACGAGATAATGCATTTTAAATGTTTTGTACAATGCCTGGCACATAGAAAGTGTTCAGTATGTATGAGCCATATATATTGCAAGCAACGTGAACAAAAAACACCTTCAAGTTGCTGTTTGTTAAATCAATTTCAGAGGTTAGAAAAATGAAGCTCAAAAATGTTATGACTTACCAAAAACTTAACAACCAGTCAGTAGCAGAGACTGAATGTGGCCTCATCTCTTCTTGAACTCTAAGAAGTGCCGTGACTGTTACTAACTCTCATTCTCATTCTGACTGTACTCTACTCTTGTAACAATTGCAATCAGAAATAACATCATTCTTAAAGCAATCAATGTAACTGAGGCCACCACAGTACTATGGAATTGGTGAGGGACCTGTTTCTGCCACCAGTATAGGCTTGATGCCCACTAAGGTTCCTAGGAGTCTAGAAAACTTGGCAGCAATATACAACTTCATATCCATTACAATGGTTAAAATTAAGAACACTGAGACTACAAATTGTTGACAAAGATAAGGAGTAACTGGAATATTCATACATTGCTGGTGGGAATGTAATTTACTACAACCATTCTGAACAGAAGTTTGACATTTATTTATCAAATTAAATGTCATATGACACAGCAATTTTATCGCTACAAATTTACCAAAAAGAAATGAAGACTTATGTCCACAAAACAACTTATTCACAAAGGTCTATAGCAGCTTTATTCATAATTGCCAAGAGCAAAAAAAGAGCTCAAATGTCCATCGGCATGTGAATGGATAAACAAATTGTGGTATACTTATGCAACGGAATCCTCTCAGCAATGAAAAGAACATTAACATGGATAAATTTTAAACATATATGCTTACTGAAAGAAATCAGGGACACAAAAGTATACATATGGTATGATTTCATTTCAGTGAAGCTGTAAGACAAATAAAAGGAATCTGTAGTGATAGAATTGAGATCAGTGGTGGCCTAGGGGTAGGAATGGGTAATTTGAGTGAAAAGGGATAAAATGAATTTCTATATTTTGGTAATGATTAAGTGGGTATACACATTTGTCAAAATTTACCAAACTATGCACTTAATATGTGTTTATTTTATTAATGTAAATTAAACCTCAGTAAAGTTGAAAAAGAAGAAAATGCAATTGGCAAAATTTTTTACAAAGACAACCTATATTCTTAGTGGACTTAACATTTAAACATTTTTCACTGAGCACCCCTTAAAAATAATCTGTTCTCTCAAGACCTTTTCTTTTTAACCTTTTATTTTATATTGGAGTGTGGTTGATTAACAATGTTGTGTTAGTTGCAGGTGTACAGCAAAGTGATTCAGTTCTACATATACATGTATCTATTCTTTTTCAAATTCCTTTCCCATTTAGATCGTTACATAACACTGAGCAGAGTTCCCTGTGCTATACTGTAGCACAGGGAGCTATACAGTAGGTCCTTGTTAGTTATCCATTTTAAATATAGTAGTGTGTACGGTCAGGATCTTCTAACTTTGTTTCTCTTTGTCTGCAGTGCTCTTTCCCAAAATAACAAGATCCACACAGACACCTGAGTTCTCTGTTGAATGTCATCTTATGAAAGACACCATCCATGACATCCTGTGTAACATCATGTACCTACTTTTTGTTCCCATCACTCCAGTTCCTTATCTTGCTTGATTTTTCTTCATAGCAGTTATTACTACCTGCACATTCTGTGTGTATTTGTTTATGTATTTGTTGTCTGCCTTCTCCCACTACTGAACGAGACAGAGTTTTTGCTCTTTCGTTCACCTCTATGTCCTCAAAAACACAAACAGACAAGTGCTCCCATGTATGTGCTCAATAATATTTGCTGACCAATTGTTAGCAAGCAAGAATGCAGTGGAAAAATTAGCTACACAATAGTCAGCACAGAAGGTGGTTACTGCTGCTGCAGGCCTGGCTGAAGTTAAAACTGGAGGCAACGGAATTAAAATTACAGGAGAGTAGAGCAGTGGTCTTCAACACTGGCTGCAAATTATTAGTACCTGGAGAGCTCTTAAGTAAAACACTGCTAATATCCAGGCCCTGCCACTGAAGAATCTAATTTAATTGGTCTAGAGTTGGATCCAGACATTAATTTTTTTAAAGCTGTCCAAGTGATATTAATGTGCAGCCAGGGATGAGAACCACAGATACAGAAGAACAATTCTTGCTCTTTGACTTTTGCTGAGGCATCTCTTCAATATACCCACAGACTAAAAACTGTGGCCACTTTCCTGGCTTCAAAGCTCAACTCTCCCAAGCAAGGAGCAGAGAAAAGTTATGATTCTAGGCATTTATATCAGCAGCAAATGTCTGTGAATTTCTGTCAGTGTGTGTATGTGCAAGTATGGGAGTGTACGTCTGTGAGCATGCATGTCTTTGAGGGGCAGGGAGGGAAAGAGGGAGAAAGAGAAAGAAAGAGTGTGTGTGTGTGTGTGTGTGTGTGTGTGTGTGTGTGTGTACCGTTAAGTATTTGAAACATACTTTTGGATTTGTTCAAAGAGACACAAAACACAGTTGGATAATTTAGTAATTTATCCAGGTACCATGACGTCTGTTTGGTTTGCATGGTTTCATGACTTTTTAAGTATTGTAAGACATAGCATCCTGGCCAACAGCCCTTTCTTTTTCAACTGGAACTCTAAGAGCAAGTGCCAACTACAGGGGTGACATCAGGTCTAGACTGCAGGTTGCAGAGTGTGCAAGAATGTTGCTGAGGTAACCTCTTGGTCAAGAAGCAATCAAATATTTGAAAACAAATTTCAATCCGAGGCTGGGGTGAGGAGTCAAAACCAGGCTTAAAGTGGGAAGATAAGATAGTGAGGGGACAGCCAATAAGATCAAGCACATGGGTTTGAAAAAGAACATGAAAAACTGGAGCTAGATATAACTTGAATGCTGTGATGTGGGCAATGTCACGTCTGCAGCTTCCTGTGAGTACAGACATGACCTACTATTACTGCAACTATATTCTACTCTTCTGGTTTAGACAGCTTTGAAAATAAAATACAGCAGTGAAAAGAGAAAAACTAAACAAAACAATCGTCATTTAATTGTCTACATAGTGCACGTATGTTTGGAGTTAATTTTTATTTCAGTAAGCAGACTATTCAGCCTGTCTTTGCTCTAGTTTTTATTATTTAAAATCTGTCTAGATCATTGGACATTAAAAAAAAAGTATTACTAAAATGAACTAAGAAAACTACTCACATTTGTTATATCAAAATAATTTTAATATTAAGTGGGCAAGTGACTGCAAGTTAGGAATAACTTTTTAATATAGTTGCATAGAAAAAAACCCTAAGTTTTCAAATTATATCTATATAATAGATAGTTTTTTTTTTTACAGTACCAAGGATATACTTTTGGAAATGGGAATATGTTTTCCTAGCAGGGGAAAGAGTGCATTTATTGGAAATGCATTTGTTACATTTAAAGGCAAGTGATACTTAAATATACAAAGTAATCATAAAATATAAACAAGATCTACATCAAATGTTAGAAGGGGAAAACAGGAAGATACAGTAATGGACAGTGTGAAAATAAGATTTGAAAATAAGATTTCAATCATGGTAAAATAACCAAATTTACTAGTTAAATACCTCTAGCTCCCCCCAGTTTTTGAAAGCATTTAAAAATGTAGTCATATTTCCAAATAGTGCCTTTACACTAATAGAAAAATTCTTCAAACAAAATGATTAAATCATTTCCTTAGCGGAGCTTTCAGTGAACTACTATAATTACCACTAAGTTCTCTTTAAACCCCTTATCAGTCAGGGTTTAATCAAGAGACAGAAATCACACAGTAATTTGAACAGGGAAAGTTTAATATAAACAAATATAAACTACTTATAGGTAATTAGCTACTCAAGGGAATTAAAAAAAAACAACTCTAAAGAATACACTATGGCTGAGAAAGAGTACCAAGAATAAAACAAACTTGGAGATGGGGGCCTCTTCCCAAGGCTGGAGTTTGGTTGTTGTTTCAGAGACTGTGATTGAAGCACACTGGAGGTTGGAAAAATTCATGGCATTCCCCAGAGCCAGAGCTAGTCCATAGTCAGTGATCTGAGGCCGGTAGGTGGAGAACTTCCCAATGATATTAATGAAGTTCACTGGTTAAACTCACTGGGAACTGGCTGGACTCCCAGAGAATTCGCTAAAAGTTGCTGCAAGGGTGGGAGGGAGGGAGAAGACGCTGAACTTATCCAAAAGCCATGTGGGGCACCCGTGGAACTCTTAGAAATCACCTTGGGGTGGAAGGTAAGTGAGGGGGTCCTGAGGAACCCATGAAAAATGCCCATGTGGGATGGTGACCAGGAAAACAGATGCAGGGCCTTAGGAACCTGCAGGAAGGCTTCCCCAGAGATGCTTCTTCCACTGGGTGCTCTGCATGCCAGTCTGGTGCCACAGGAGCCAGTAGGAAGAGGATCACAGCAGGAAGTGTAAGAGAACTCCCTTCCTCCTGCTGTGTCCTTCCTGTCCCCTCAACTGGAAAAGCTTAACACTGGGCCAGCTGGCCAAAGAGAAATATCAGTACCACAAGCAGGGCAATGAAGGTAAATTTAGAGCTGAGAGACAATACATTGACAACTGGCACACCACCCCGCCTCACCAAATTTCTGGTACTCTTCACATCAACCTACCAATAGTTTGGAGCTCTATTTTTGAATAAGTGATTACAATGTCATAAAGTCTTTCGTGACTAATTTTAACATGTTTGTTACAAAATGATCTATATCTAGTAACTTCTCTTTCAAGATCAGTTTCTAATAAATTTAAAAACTCAGAACATCAGTAGCCTTCCAAAAACATCAGGAGCAATGACCTATTCATGAAAATCAGTAGCAATGACCTGTTCATGGTTAATTTTGCCTGGATACTTTGAGGAAAAGATTTAGTATATACTTAGTACTTCCATTATTACGTGAGTATCAATCAGTGCATTATTAAGGAGTAAAATTAATAACACATACATTTTTCTCATCTCTCAAAGCTACTTCTAATATACAACTAAGTTGAATGAAACTAATTCATTTTCATTTTTAATTTAAAAATACGTAACTCTTGTTAAAAATCATCTTTTTTCCCAGTCCAAACTATTTGGAGAAATATACTTAAAGCAGTAGATGAATTTAAGGCTCTTTTAAAAATATCATTGAATAAAGTAATATTCAGAGAAAAAATTCAGCTGCTTTTCTAAATTTTCTTTATTCTTATAAAGTTCTGGTTGCAAATGCTGTTTATTTGGAGTATTAAATGACTGACAAGAGAAATGTTTTTCTAGAAGTCTCTGGCACTACTTAAGTATGAATATTTAGCTCTAGAGAGATATAGGCCTTAACTGCAACTCTGCCAGAGCAAGATGACTAAAAGCAAACAACCTCTATGTCACAAGAGTCAACGTCCCTAGTAATCTTCCCATTGGACTCAATTTAACACCTTTTTTAAAATTTTTTTTTAATTTTTTTATTTTGTTTTTTAACATCTTTATTGGAGTATAACTGCTTTACAATGGTGTGTTAGTTTCTGCTTTATAACAAAGTGAATCAGTTATACATATACATATGTTCCCATATCTCTTCCCTCTTGCACCTCACTCCCTCCCACCCTCCCTATCCCACCCCTCTAGGTGATCACAAACCACATAGCTGACCTCCCTGTGCTATGCGGCTGCTTCCCACTAGGTATCTATTTTACATTTGGTAGTGTATACATGTCCATGCCACTCTCTCACTTTGTCACAGCTTACCCTTCACCCTCCCCATATCCTTAAGTCTATTCTCTAGTAGGTCTGTGTCTTTATTCCCGTCTTGCCCCTAGGTTCTTCATGACCTTTTTTTTTTTCTTCTTAGATTCCATATATATGTGTTACCATACGGTATGTTTTTCTCTTTCTGACTTACTTCACTCTGTATGACAGACTCTAGGTCCATCCACCTCACTACAAATAACTCAATTTTATTTCTTTTTATGGCTGAGTAATATTCCATTTTATATATGTGCCACATCTTCTTTATCCATTCATCTGTTGATGGACATGTAGGTTGCTTCCATGTCCTAGCTATTGTAAATAGAGAGCTGCAATGAACATTTTGGTACATGAGTCTTTTTGAATTATGGTTTTCTCAGGGTATATGCCCAGTAGTGGGATTGCTGGGCCGTATGGTAGTTCTATTTTTAGTTTTTTAAGGAACCTCCATACTGTTCTCCATAGTGGCTGTATCAATTTACCTCCCACCAACAGTGCAAGAGGGTTCCCTTTTCTCCACACCCTCTCCAGCATTTACTGTTTGTAGATTTTTTTGACATAAATCACAGCAAGATCCTTTTTGACCCACCTCCTAGAGAAATGGAAATAAAAACAAAAATAAACAAATGGGACCTAATGAAACTTCAAAGCTTTTGCACAGCAAAGGAAACCATAAACAAGACCAAAAGACAACCCTCAGAATGGGAGAAAATATTTGCCAATGAAGCAACTAACAAACGATTAATCTCCAAAATTTACAAGCAGCTCATTCAGCTCAATATCAAAATAACAAACAACCCAATCCAAAAAACGGGCAGAAGACCTAAATAGACATTTCTCCAAAGAAGATATACAGATTGCCAACAAACACATGAAAGAATGTTCAACATCATTAATCATTAGAGAAATGCAAATCAAAACTACAATGAGATATCATCTCACACCGGTCAGAATGGCCATCATCAAAAACTCTACAAATAACACCTTCTTATTACTCATCAAATGCATCTAAACAAATGAGCTTAATGACATCATTTGTTTCATAGCTGGCCCACTTGATAAAAGAAAATTATTTCCATGCTCAGTATTTGAGAGGTAATGGACTCTATAATGGCCCAAAGTACTGTACTCTACCTTGTTTCTAGAAAATTTTCAACATAAACATGTATATAAATGTACTGTAAAACATGAAGGTTATTTGCACTTAATATAACTGCTCACTATTCTTTCACATTGTTAGGCTCTACATGGTACATGTACAAAAGAGTAGAATAAAACAATGAGGGCTTGAATCTACAGCAAATAAAACCTTGGATATTTATAGTGTATTCCCTCACAAAATGCAAAGTGCATTCCAATAGACTATCTCATTTATATTATAAATTGAATAACCACAGGATCTAGGTTTCCACTAATGGTATAAAATCTAAGACAGCAAACAAGCAGGAGAAAGGAGAGATCCCCACTGCTTGGAGCCCCCATGAAGGGACTGCGTCTATCTAACACCAGCCTTCACAAGGAAACACAGCTGGGGCCTGGGAACTGGCTCAGTGCAGCACCAATAATGTTGCATAGTGTAAAGCTAGACGGCTAATAAAGGTCACTTCATAGAGGTCAGGCCAGTCACATTTTCTTTCCATGGTGTGCCAAATTTCTGTAAGCTGTTTATACAAAGAGGAAATGGCATCAAAACCCTGAATCTGGGCTTCCCTGGTGGCGCAGTGGTTGAGAGTCCACCTGCCGATGCAGGGGACATGGGTTCGTGCCCCAGTCCGGGAGGATCCCACATGCCGCGGAGCGGCTGGGCCCGTGAGCCATGGCCGCTGAGCCTGCGTGTCCGGAGCCTGTGCTCTGCAACAGGAGAGGCCACAACAGTGAGAGGCCCGCATACCGCAAAAAAAAAAAACCTGAATCTGTCCAGCTCCCTTAAGGGACCACTGACGCACACGTGCTTGTCTCAGAGAAACATTTATTACCATCTTCATGGAGAACTATTTTCTTTCAAACACACCATAAAAAATCTCTGACAGTACTTCAACTGGAAAGTTTGCTTGGTAAAGGGACATATATGTAGGACCAGTTTAGGTGAACATCGACTGAAATTCTGAGTCCCTCTGAGGTCTATCTTCTCTCTTTACAAAGCGCAAGGAACCAGTACTGATACTGTCTTCTAAATGCCAAAAAAATGCAAATTCTAGTGAATGCTCAAATCCCAACCAATCACAATTAATTAACTGAATTTTTGTGAAGCAGTGTGACCTAAATGATATGGGAATTATGACATCCCAAGGCAGAGCAAAATGATGGAAAATTCTCTCCAAACTCAGTGAAAACTGTCATTTCACTTACGTGATCCCATTTACAATGTGGAAAGTCTGGAAGTCGTTGTCAAGACCAATCACCTCAAACTTTCTGAAAACCCTGACATTCTCACATCGATTATATGACTATCTGAATAAGGTGGAAATGCAAGCCACTCTTGGCTATTTAAGGGTTAGTTTATGAATCAGCTAATTCTTGGAGGCCTCACCCATTTCTCTTCAATCACTACATTAGAAAAAAATGCTCCCAGGATAAAAACTTTAATTGCAGTTAGAACTTTTTCAAAGACTTTTGTATTTATTTTATCATCAAATCTCCATACCAACCTCAGCCACACACACAACACATATAGCATAAAAAAGGGTGGCCACAATCAGTGACAGATAAACCTGGCAAAATGATCTTAATATTGATGAAGGCCATTACTTGTTTTCTCCCCAGCATACACCCTTTTCATCCACACGCTGCTTTCCTTTTCTCACCAAGTACCTTCTCTAGATTTCATTAATAGAGACTTGTTCTCAGCAAACTAGACTAGCCACGGCAGTAGTTAATTTTAAGTTAGGTTAATAATGGCAAAAGTTATAGTTTTTCAGAAAGGCATTTGCATTATAGGACTTCAGTTTAATTTTTGGTGTTGGTTTCTTGTGTACTGCTTCATATCCTCTCAGCCCCACCTTTTATTCCAGCCACTGGAGCAATTACAAATTTGGCAGCATTTGTAACTATTTAATGGGAAGCCCCCATTAAATAGTTTTAATGATGGACATGAATAGCTCCTTTGGAGCTGTTAGTTGGATCAATAATTCATATTTTAAAAACCGTCAGGGCTTTCCTGGTGGCGCAGTGGTTGAGAGTCTGC
This sequence comes from Delphinapterus leucas, assembly GCF_059928025.1. Taxonomy (NCBI): domain Eukaryota; kingdom Metazoa; phylum Chordata; class Mammalia; order Artiodactyla; family Monodontidae; genus Delphinapterus; species Delphinapterus leucas. The sequence goes on from NC_143139.1 coordinate 48,283,026, forward strand.
CTGCCGATGCAGGGGACGCAGGTTCGTGCCCCGGTCCGGGAAGATCCCACATGCTGCGGAGCGGCTGGGCCCGTGAGCCATGGCCGCTGAGCCTGCGCGTCCGGAGCCTGTGCTCCGCAACGGTAGAGGCCGAGGCAGTGAGAGGCCCGCGTACCGCAAAAAAACAAAAGAACTAAAAACTATTTAATGACTTTTTAAAGCAATGATTATTCACCTAATTGACCATAACAGTTGCTTTGGTGGAGTTATGCTATGACATCTAATATCTACTTAAAGGCTTTATGGAATTACAATTATTGCTTCATTGTACTATCACAGAAAGGTAAGTAATCACTACTACCAACTGTCAACGGGAGAGCAGAATTAAAACTCACCCTTGCTCAGTGGAGTAATTTTCAACATTGTAACATCAGGATATCACAATAGGAATGAACTTACCTGTCAAGATGTCTTAGAAACTTAAGTTTGAGAGTTACTGTACTGTCAATGATTGAAGGCCATATTCTGAACTTCCTACCCTCTCACTTTTTTTTCCTGTCCTCCCTGCTTCTTTTCCTCCCCACTTTCCTGCATCATTCTCTCTTTTTAATTTTACTAAGAGTTATACACTGTGCTCAGTGTACAATTATACACTGCTTGTCCCTAGTAGCACAAGTTAAATAAAACCCATTCCCCTTTTCATATTCTGGTGGAGTAGGGAGAAAAGTTGATGAAAATTTATAGCTCAGTGTATTAAATGTTATGATAGATATGTACAAAGGAATCACAAAAAGATGTCTTCTAATTCAGATGATAAGAGTCAGAGAAGGATGTCTGGAAACCATAATGATACAAAACCTGAACTTTTTGGAAAGAAGTCTATTCAAGTAGATCTGGAGAGAGAGGGTACATCTGTCCATGGCCCATGGCAAGGAATCATATTTGACTTATTCCAACCTCTAACCATCAAGTGAATTAAATTTTCCTCTTTTAGATTTACTGGAAGCAAATGCAACTTCTATTGTCTGTCTCTTAGTTGAGAACTTACATTTATATTTAACGAATGCTACATTTAAGTAGTAAGATACTTGTTGCAAGAGAACACTATGCATGGTTACACAGTGGTTAAGACTCCACACTCCCAATGCAGGGGGCCCGGGTTTGATCCCTGGTCAGGGAACTAGATCCCACATGCATGCCCCAACTAAGAGTCTGCATGCCACAACTAAGGAGCCCGCGTGTTGCAACTAAAGAGCCCATGTGCCACAAATAAGCAGCCCAAATGGCGCAACTAAGGAGCCTGCCTGCTGCAACTAAGGACCAGTGCAACCAAATAAATAAATAAATCCATAAATATTTTTTTAAATGTTCCTGGCTTGGAAAGCTTAGCAGTCTGTCAGGTCTTGCTCTCCTTGACACTGCTG